>NC_142530.1:6077500-6295000 GCF_964205215.1 Stylophora pistillata
ATCAGAATTATTGATACTTCTTGTGTTCGTCAAAAGCGAAGCTTAATGCTTAGAAACAGCAAGTTTCAATTCAAGCACACCCACGAGTCTTTTGGCAGTGATTTGTACAAAAAGTGGAATGGACCCTTTTCAGAAAATTAAAAATGATTTTTCTTTTTTGTGTGAGCAATAGAACATGACACTCTTTCTGGGTGTGCGAAATTACTGCGTGAAGGAGACTATTAATTGTTACCTGCAACATCCTCTAACTTGTAATTTCGTTCCTGTATTGAATACACCTTGACGTCAATACTTATCAGGCTTCTCTTAAAAAAAAAAGAGAAGAACCTGGGTAAGAGTTTTGCGTGTTTAGCTCCCTGAAGCTGCCATCTTGAAGTCTCAGCTCCTGACAAAGTTACTGAGTTCACTGTTCGCGTACCGAGCTCGAGGTAAGGGCTATCATAGTAAATCTGTTTCTAATATGATGCAGGACCATTTTCTGCAAGCTGAAATTAACATTTTGTTCGCAACTTTGCTTCGAATGACTTCAGCGTGGATATTTTTTTCCGCTGAGCTGTCTGCAATCAGAGTAAATCAATAGCCATTTCTTCGTTACAGTTAATTTTTTGCTTTGTAACACTAAAATGTAAAACTAATATATGAGATCTCTACTTTTCATTTATTGGTATACTAATAGATCAAAGGTATATCGCAAGAGCTTCGCTGGCGTTGAATTCCATGGTTTACTTGTTTAGTCCGCAGGACCGTCGATGAACTGTCTGAAGATTTCTAGAGTTTTATTTACAATTTCATGGTGTAAATTCAGTCATACTTTTTCTAAGCAGACAGGTATCAAGAATTCTCTCTAAAATTACATATGCATATACAATTTCCAGGTGTCTTTTGAATATAAACGTAGCTTTTAATAATCTCCACCCCTCCACCCATGCTTAAACATGCTTTCCCGCGATACGCCCTGACGTCGTTTTTGCAGCTTCTTTGAATATTAGATCCTAATCATCTGAAGAAATGTTCGACTTACAGATGTTCTTCTGAGCGTCTTACGCCTCTGGTCTTTGTGGGAAAGCGTTTATATCATGTAAGACATTCTAAAACTTATCACAGCGTTGTTTACACGTGGAGTCGAACTAGATTGAAAATCATTTTCGAGTATCGATCGAGCTGGGAATCAAAGCCTTGAGAGATGATGAAAACCACGACATTACTTCCCCTTACGGTTGTTGCTCTGGCTCCGGTTGTTCAAAGGGCGGATAGCGCTATCTAACAAATAAATCACTATCTAGCGGATAAGTGTTACCAAAATGTACTGCGCTATCCACCGGATAGGGATCTATACACTGGATAACGTTATCCATCCCTCGAACAACTGGGGCCTGATCTCTAACCTGGCTAATGCCATCAGCATTGAAGGAAACTCCAAAAAAGAAGGTAAAATTCGATTTTCCTGAGTTTCTCTATTGCTATGCAATTTGTTCGTCTTCTGATAATCAAAATCGATCCAACTTGAAGCCGGTAAGACGGTCTTTCAACTCTGTTTTTAAAGAAATACTTATTAAAAAAAAAAAAAAAAAAAAAAGAAGGGGAACAATTGAAATTCGAGGTAAAATACCTCTTTTTTTCTCAGACAAGGAAGCAGACTTTGGATAATGAAAAAGGGCTTTTAACTCAGTTTTTTTTTTCAAGTTCATGTTGCTTCTCGAGACCCACCTATCATGCACATATTGGAAAAACTATTTCAGGATTGAACACTGCTTTTCCTTATACTAAACATAGCACAGAGGTTTCTTATACTAAAGGTCAACAGAGGCGTGTCTGTATAGAATAATCATTCACAATCTTGAATGACTTAAACCGCGTATAAATGCCGAAGGTACTTCGACTCTAAAGAAGTCAAGTGTGTTAGTTAAACTGGTGTTCATGACAACGAACTTCAAACGAACCAATAAATCTTCATCAAATGATGCGCGGGAAAGCTTTCCCGCGCATCATTTGTAGTCTTAAATATACAGATATATACATTTGTTGGATCCATGTTAGTATCGGATCAACTGACGCATCAATAAATCACTGTTTATCAAATGTAGGTAACCACTTCCTTCTGAACTACCACACAGCTTTGATGAATGCTTCACAGTGCAAGTATTGCATTTCTTCGTTTTAAATAACGGAGATGCAGCACTAAATTCAACAAAACGTCACGTTATCACGTGATAGTCGAAAGCCTGTCCGTGCACTTAAATTCAAACCGCTGACTACGGAATACAAATAACTGTTAGTCAGAGAAATAGTTTGATGGCACTTGAAGCAGCGGAAGGAACGCCTGCGTTGGTTTTTGAAGCATTAAACTCTTAAAAATTATTACAAATGGAATTCGATTGCATCTATGTGGTAATCCTGTCAAAAATATTCATTAGAGTCTATTTTGAAAGGTCTATTTTGAAAGCATATAATTGTGGATAAATTCAATATAACTTGTAACCAATTAGAAAGGCTTTTTTCAACCACGTAAAGCTGACACGTGGTTTGTAAGATCGTCAGCTCAGTATCGTCTGCTCAAGTAATTAATTCAATTAATTACAATTATTACAATTACAATGTTTTACAATATATTACAGAATCGCATAGCTTAAAGTAAACACGCGCTCTGATTGGTCAATACGTCAACCGGAAGAGAGGGTATTTAGCGTGGAATCCCACTAACGCATAAAGCGATATCGCTGACGTGAGTCGCGAGCAATAATAATTGTTACGAACGTAAAAACGTAAATACAACTAGTGCTATGAAAATATGAACAAATATGAACAAATTTATAGAAAACGAATGTCTTCCAAATTTTGAATTGAAATTTTCAGAAAATTGGAGGAAACCATTCACGCTCAAAAGTACGAGAAAACGCATAGAAAAAAATCAAAATGCCAGAGACGAGAGAAGAAAGCCAAACGACAGTTCTCGCCGAGGAAAACCAAACAAGAGTTACGAAAGAAAACCAAAACAGGTATCAATGCCGAAAAAGGTCAAGCATCTTTTCCCGAAATCCAAACCATTGTAGCCTATACAGACGACGAACTGGCCTCTTTTAGATACAACATGGTTTCAAAAAACACTAGACGGCAAATTCAAAAATTCGAGTGGTGACAAAACTGTCATCCAAGCGCTCAGTGATGATTTCGACCCGGTGGAGATATCAGAGCTCACTGGCCACTCCAATCCCGAATCCATATCCAGCTACAGCCATAATCCTCTGGAAAAACAGCGGCGAATGTCGAATAAGTTGGCCGCTTCCAAACCACGCCAAGCACGACAACTACCAACGGCTATTCAAGTCATGCTTTACGGGAGATTGTTCTGAATAGCTCAGCCACGCCAAGCAACACAGCAGCTACTAGTGACCTTGACAGCAATGCCAGTCGTTCTAGTTACCTGATGGCAGGAGCAGTTGGCGGAATGTTTACCGGAGTAACTTTTAATAATTCTCCAGTAAATATTTCTATAAACTTTCAGTCCAGCATTGACACCAACGAGCGACTCCCTGCGATGAAAGAAAAACAGTTAAAATTGTGACTTTTAACTGAACTGTTTTTCGCCAGAGTTTACCGAGAAATTCCAGTCTTAATCATTATATTTTGAATACACTTCTTTTTACAACTGTAAAGCACTTACCGGTTTTTTGTAGATCTTGCTTTGATACCGGAACGACTGAAATTTTCATTTCGCTTGAGGATTTGACCATTCAGTTGTTGATTGTCGGCGCCACATTCTGCCAAGTTGATTGGTAGCAGGCAAATCTATGTCTTAAATAACTCCGTATTGTGTACTTTTAGTTTTTTATAGGTGAAGATTGTAAAATGTGAGGCACCGCTTTCTCCACGAGTTTGAAATAAAAATGGTTTTCATTCTAAAAATATCTTGTTCCCTCTATTCGCTATATATTGACACCTGACTTTGAAAGAGTTTCCATTGTTTGCGCACTGGCGTGGCGCACAAAAATACAAAATATCTGGTTTCGCCCAGTGATTTGGTGGCTTTAGCTATGTGATGCAAAAAAAATTCACGAGGTACAATTAAAATTGTCAACGGTTCAAACGTGAGCGACGTACCTTCCTTTCTATTCCCTTAACAATGACAGTTCTGACAGTTGACTTTAAAATGGCTTTCCTAAGGGCGCGCGTACGGAATAAAAACAAACAATAACATTGCCGTTTCATTTTCTTATTTTCTTATTTTTATTCTGTTATGCGATTCAAGAAAAATTCACAACCTGACTCTTGAATTCCACGTTAAATTTCACTTGAAAAATCGATATCGCACTCATCGCTTCCCGATTCGTGCGATATCGGTTTTTCGCGTGAAATTTAACGTGGAATTCACTCGTCAGGCAGTGAATTTTTCTATAATATTACAGAAAAATTTGCACTGTCCGCAGTTAGCAAAGGCTAGTCGAGGCGGGCAGTGTTTAATACGTATATTATAAAATAAAAAGATTTACAGAGCAAGAGCTTCAAGATTCTAGACAAATTACAACTACATTAATACATTTAAGATACGGCAAGAAAACAGAACAAGCTGGGGTCTTATAGTTGTCCTATTAAAGTAGACAAATCAATATAATCGTCATGTTTTTCGAGTCTCTCGAGGAGGAAACCATTAATTTTACTCTTAAAATTGTATTTTGATAGCTGGCGCACTTCACAAGACAAGCTATCCAGATTCTAACACCATTTCTTGAAAATGCCCTTTTTTGTATATCTAATCTTGAACTTTCAACAAAATAGTCGCCTCTTGAAGATGATCTTGTCTTATGGGGATGAATATTAGTTTGATAAGTGAATAAGTTAGATATGTCAGAAGGTGACAAAGGCTTTGGATATGTCGTGCATCATGATGGCAACTGATTTAAAGTAAAGCATATCCAAAGGAAGAAAACAAGAAAACGTTTTATATCTATGAATAGATTTTTCGCATACGAACGTGCAATTAGAGAGGCCTTACATTACGGTTCGAATTATCCTCTGGCTTAATGTTTCTCAGGTAACGACTCATTGACTACGTTCGATAAAATTTTATGGAATTGTTAGTAAAGCTAGTCGGGTATGATATCCGTACAGCCCCACCTTCATTATACATACAGTTTTTAAACAAAGAAAACAGTGGCGAATAAACATAGATTGCCTTTGGGACTACGGCTTTGTTCTTCGATAGTATGAGGTTATGTGGAAATCTTACCACCAGTCGAGTTACATTCCTTTAGGTCTTTCGCTCTGGGGAAATTCGACCATGACTGAACTTGTTAAACGGCAAGATTTGCGCCCAACGTATCCTTTAAAGTGAATTCATTCTGGGTGGGTGGCTGTAAGAGTTCGCGTATGTATTTACCAACAGAACTATTCGCACACTATACACTATTCTGTTAGACTTTTGCGTCTCACCCCAGGTCTGATTATACATGTTTTTCGTCGATAAAAGAAAAAAATAGAAAAAAAACCGTAGATCATCCCTTGGGGCTGAAGCTTTGTTGCAGTGCACATTGGGAATACACACAAAATTCTTCCAAGCAAAGCTTGACTTAAACACGAAGGCGCGCTATAAAAGGAACCTTAGGTCCCACTGGACCATTTGTCAATCAACCGTCGTGTGATGTAGAACTCTTAGAGTCAAGTCAGCTTGAGCTACAGCTACTCCAAAGCAGTGAACAGCGGGCGCATTCCTCAAAATTGTTTTATGCCTTCATCACAATACAAGAATTTTTGAGATTTGTATTTCCTTTCTCCAATGGAAATTGTCTTTATTTGTGGCGGTAAATTTGAGATCGAAGTAGGTGGTTCGCACGTTACCTCATGCCACCATGCTCGTGGAAGTAAACAATAGATATCTCATTAGCTCCTTTTGTTCGTCTACCAGCATTTAAATTTGACCCGCACACGTCAACGGTGATTGACAAATGAGCTTAGGTCTTCCCAGGGAAGACTTCCTTATATAGCGCGCCTTCGTGTTTAAATTCTCACAATCATCTTCTAAATTCAGTTTTTCCTAACTTCTAACCCTCACAACCATCAACACGTTACATTTTAGTCAAGGACTATGTTTGCCGCAAAGTTTTTCATCTCGATCAGTTTTCATCACTTTGTTCACACGTTTGATTATTTTTCCTTCTCTTTCAGTCATTTCTTATAGCAAGCAGCATATAATGACTAAGTTTGGTTTTTCATTTCCTGTTTTTGCTTGTCGTTATCGTTATCCATGATGGCCTTGTACTTGAGAACGGACAATTTTCTTATATCTACTTTGTTAGATTTCTTTCTTTTTTTTGCAACCTTACTTGTTCTTTAGCAAGATACTTAATTGTTGATCATAATTTGCTTGTCGTGCCACAATATTCATGGTTATATCGCGTTTATCATCTTAATAACAATGCTAGTTTTAAGCTCCACACGAAGCACGTGACAGTGCCGTTTTCTCGCGCTTGCTTGTTGTAATTAGTTAGTGAACTCTCTTTTCAGTGGTCTTTGCATCTATTTTTAGCTGTAAAATAACGACGTCAGCTTAGGAGCCCCTTCAAAGTAGTTCTTCATCAACAAATATATGATAAAAAATGTGAAATGTGAATGCCTTTTAAACATTTTGTAGTCCATTGTTTCGCGGAAATTGATCCACTCAACTAAAGAGCATCAAAATATTTTTGTTGTGATAATATTAGAGAGAAGTTTCCAAAGGTTAAATAAAAACCCTGAGTGATAAGAAAGTGTTCCTAACCTAACCTGGTATGACATTTTGAGGTAAATGATATAGTATCAAGAGGACTGGCTGATGATAATTGAGAGTAGTAAATCAAGCGTTTAAGACTTCTGGAAAGCTTTCACAAAAACTCTACCCTCGTCTAAAACGTCCTCCAAAATTAACATTCTGTTAGCTGATGGCGCCTTTCTCACCTCAGCTCAATCTATTGCCTCGGCTTTTAATACATATTTCGTGAATGTGGGAAAATTTCTTGCGGAAAAGATCGTTCCTGAGCCGTACACAGCTAATGCTATGGCATTTACTTCATAACCGATTAGTGAAGATTTTGTTTCAAGATCCATCAGTTTGTAAGAAATATACAATTTTTTTTTTGTTTCGAGCGTTAGCCCTTACCATTTCAACTTTGTTGATATATTCAAATTATTTCGTTACCCCCACCGACGCAGCCCCAAACAGTTTCTTTACAAACTATCAGCCTTTATGAAAACATGCGACCGACCGCCATGACCTTTTTGCATAGGTCACCAAGCTGAAAGACTAAACAATCCGCCATATTGACATCATTAGGGAGTTTAAGCAAATTACTACGGCTGGCGCTGCTACGGCTATTGTGGTTGACGAGGCTTGGGGAGAGTACGTCGCCGTAGCCCGCCAAAATTCAACTTTAAGCAACGCGAACTACAAACCTAGTACGGCTGAGAAGTTTAAAACCAATAAATTAAGCGTCAAAATGACATCGTTCAAAGGGACGAGGGATTCCAACGTTTGGAAAAAAATTGTAAGCGATCCTGTGCACAGTGAATGAGTGAATTAAAATATTTAAGCTTACGTGTTGTAAAATTGCCAGTTTGGAGCTTATAAACACCAAAGCAAAGTTTCTACACGGTCCCTCACAACCCTCGTCATTCCTCGGCTTCAGCTATTTGAATATCAAGTAGTCTTTGAGGTTTGAAAAGGAAAGGTTAGACTTTCTACTTACGCATTTCTCCTTGCGTTCGCTGCGTTCTCCATGTGCACACTGCTTCGATCCTTCGACAAACCCGGCTGCAAAAATAAAGGCAGATTCACTCGGTAAGGGACAGCAAGCTTGATAAATATTCCCGGTAAGCTATTTTAAAAGATGTTAAGTGTATTTCAATAGTTAAAATTGCTCAGGAGAATGTATAAAGCGAAGAAAGAAGCGAGATAAGTTTACGTACCACAGACTACGCCGAAACCTTCCCACTCGCGTAGAAGGATTTCCCGCTACGGCTGGATGGGAACCACTGACATGCGCAATGACTCGTTTCTGGAAAATTTTAATTCCGTTAGCCGTAGCAGCGCCAGCCGTAGTGATTTGCTTAAACTCCCTATTTAAACAACCTGAGGAAGACCAATAAAACTGGTCAAAACGTCGGTTTCAAAGATATTTTAACCTCAGAAAATCCCAGAAACGATTAAAAAATTTTGGAAATTGTAAATGACAAGTCATTTCTTTTCGACCGAAAAACACAACGGCTCAATACAGCAGGGCTCGGCTCATCCTCGGTGTAAAAACCTGTGAAGCTCACGAGTGACGTAAAACAAAGACAACAAAACCTTATAAACAATAGAGGACAGCAAAACAATACCTCATGAAACAAAGAAAACCTCGTCAGGTTTTTACATCGAGGATGACCCCAGGGCTCACAATATTTTCAACAGATGATCAGCACGAAAAAAAATGGAACTAAGACGCTTCTTCGCGATTTGTAAGTTCTTATAACTAAACTTACAAGCTTCGATTGGGTCAAAGTTCACAAATTGGCTACACTCTTTACTTATTAGGGCCTATCTGTCCTCGTGACAAAATTGTTTATTTAGGAAAATTTTCTGTCATCACCAACACTTTATGAGTGCGAATGTTTTGTCGTGACTCGACAAATTTTGGCCGAGGCGGACACATTTTCAAACGCACCTCCGACAAAATTTCTCCCGGGTCAAACCTTGGCGAAATTGATTAAATAAACAAAGGCGTCATAAACTTGTCGATCATTTGTCGTAAACGTCACCGCTTGCGTTGTAATTAAACTGAGTTTAGTTCACCAAAATATTGTAGTAATTGTCTTTCGTTGCGAAACTCGCGGAATTTACAACTTCAAACAACTTAAGATGAATCCTAGTCATTGGAGTCTCAATCCATAGTCAAATTATAGCGGTCAGTCGTATCGGCAGGTCAGGCGCTGAATGCTACTTTATCAGTCCAACAATGAAGCAGTGTATGTGGCACAAGATCCAGAAGTGCCCACGCAAAGCAAAGAGAAAGGAAAAGCTAAATTGAATAAAATTACAATGAAATATAGTATTTTTGGCTATTAACCGAAGTTGACAAATTTAACAGTTAAAACTGGAGCCTCACAACAAAATGAAACTAGTGCCGATGCACCTCCTCGTCCATATTCCACATATTGTGTTGAAATAATGACAAAAGAAAGCACAAAGATCACGACATTTATGATCATAAGTGACCTTGATATACTCGTCTCGCCGACTGGAAACATATTTTCATTCCGTAGGGGACAATAAGGGTGTGTTTACAGGCATCATAACACCTTGTTTGATTGTAGTTCCCGTTGTCGCAGTCGTGTTTTATGTATTTCATAAAAAACGGGATGTGTTGTGTAACGGAGCGATGCTCCAGAGAAGAATGCAGTTTTACAAATATAAATTTAAAAGTGAATGAATACACGCCAATGTAGCAAAGATCAAGGGAGGAATGCAGTTTACCGAATCCACAATAAGACGAAAAAGAAATCGTTCATTACGATGGCTTTTCTATCTTTAATAGGCATCTAGTGCATGCCATCGAAAAATTCGGGTCATCCTCGGTGTAGAAACCTGACGAGGTTTTCTTTGTTTCATGAGGTATTGTTTTGCTGTACGCTATTGTTTATAATGTTTTGTTGTCTTTGTTTTACGTCACTCGTGAGCTTCACAGGTTTTTACACCGAGGATGAGCCAAAAATTCATAATGATGTAGCAACGTAGCTCAAACAAAGCACCACTTATTGTAATCGACAAATTATTTTGAAATATGCATAAGACCTGAGGCTAGTCGTTGACATGGCTGTCATTCCTACTGTTAAATGATGGAAAACTTTTTTCATATTTACCTAAATGAATTTGTCCTGCGACGCTCAGCTTTTGTTAAAAACTAACCACGTATCGTAATGAATCATGGATGTTATTGCCCACCCGACGATATCCAACCAAACCAAGACTAGTGAAAAAAATATCATATTTTTCGGTACAAGTTGCATGAAATTCGATTGCGCGAACTGGAGTTTTCTTGAAAAGGTGAAACAATTTAATGTAATAAGAAAAATGGAGTTTTTTTCCCTTCAAATTCTGTAACGAACCGGGAATTATTCATGGTGAAAAAATAACTGTCATAGACTAGGTAACCTTAAATAGCCAAGTTCACCTCTACAACAAGCAAAACGTTGCGGCTCTATATGGGTGTTGAGGAAATAGAATTTCCTGCAATGTCAACATTTGATGCGAAAGCAGATGCTCTATAGAATCTTAGTTGTCTCGAAGTGGGAGACCTTTTTTCGGTATCCTTATCAAAATTTTGTTCGGAAATGCACAGCACCGACGATGAACAAAAATTTCCACTCCCCAATCTGTGCCAAGCTACTAATTCTAACGCTAGAAAGGTAAAAGAAACCCTGATTTTTGTATCAACCCAAGCTTCACATTTCACCTCATCCCACTTTCTCCCCTCCCCACTTTCTCCGCTGCCCCCCCCCCAAAACAACCCCCACGCACTATCAGTGGTATGGCTCAGAGCCCATAGTCATGACACAAAATAATATTTTTAATTAGACCACGACGTAAGTAATAACGTCTGACGTTTCTCCGGGCTGTTAAGGAGATAGAACGATTTGATATTCAAGGAATAGCAAAGAGACTAAGACAAAAATCTTTTATTATTTATTCAGTAAATAACATAAGGATGCACTTGCGGAAATTTCAACGAAATTAATCAATGGCTGCTCGGAATCCCTACTCGATCATAAAGTTGAAATTTGGCTCAAAAGTTAAAACATGTCGCAGTAATCAACTTATTCCTGAGACAGTTTGAGATAAGCAGGCTCTCTAGCGCCTTCTGGCTTCTACTTTTTCTTTCGGTTATAATTTTTGCCAAATACCCCCCGTACTTGTTTAATACAAATTGCTCGGCTTGAAATCATTTTAATTAAATATAAATAAAAACAAAAATTAGTGAAAAACACAAAGCAACTTTTAATATCCTTGTTTCAGCTTATTGAGCACTGTGATTACACATGAAACTTCTTTGAACTTGAGTTCTCTCCTAAAGAGCTTACAGCGCTGGATATATTCTGGGATGGGCTTCCCTGAAGTAACACATTTCCAGACTAGAGGTATATGAGCGCTTTTTAGAAGAAAAATCAGTGCAAGTCACTCAGTTTTAAAGCAAAACTCCTCACTCGTTAATCTTCTTACAGTTAAAAAATGACACATAAAGGATATCGTTTGGAACGTAGGGCGGAGAATCCCTCAACAAAAACATTATAGAATGACATTTGCATCTGGGTAGATAATAAAAAGCAGCTTAAAAGTTTATTTCAATACAAAGATGCCTCGGTACCTCGTGAGGACTCAAGCCATCATCCGAGTGAGATCTTTAACAAAATTACAATGACATCAGGCGGTGTGCGCACTCCGATTGCATTGCATTGTGGTAGCGTTATTTTCAATATGGCGGTAAAAGTGGTAGAAATGGGTAGAGTTTGACCGAATATTACGTAAACATTAGGCCGTTTCCTTTTCTTTTGACTATAGGTAAATATAATTTGATATATTCTGAACGTGTAGAAGTATTTTTCGTGCGTATTTGTCATGTATCATATCGTTCTCAAGGACAAACGCAAGCACTGTATTTTAGCATGTAATTTGAGACCGGTTTTCGAGCAGGTAAGATTCGTTGTACGTCGTAGTTTGAAGCCTTTCAAAGATTTTTATGGCCACTTTGATCCTTCTTCAACAGCTCTGACCAAGTGCGCTCAAACGCGCTCCAACAGTACAAATTTTCTACGCATCTAAGTGATAGTGTTTAAGACCCCTTTGTGGAGCGAAAAGGCCCATTGTTGTGCATGTTTAGTGTGTTGCGTTACATATCGTTGCTGCTGCAAGGGCATTTATCAATCATGTTGTAAATCTACCTTCCTAAGTGAAGGAAAATTAAATAATCGCGTTTGTTGTGTGGTAAATCTTCTATCTTGATCACTGGATGAAGGACAATTTAATTAGAGCGATGAAAAGAGTCACTTGATCCATGAAAACCTCTACCTTGCGAAAGGCAGTCGACCGTTGAAAGGTGTTGATAGGCCTGTGCGTCTCCTACCATTCGCTAGCGCTTTCAAATCTTCTACCTTCAAAGTTTAGCTCTTACAAGGATATCTTTTGGTGACTTTCCTTTGCGATGTGATAATAAGGGTCAGTTTTGAGGCGTCATAATTCTCCATCTGTATGTTCTTGAGGCCGGAGTTGGCAAAGCCGGATGAGATTGTGTTACAAAAGGCAATATTTTCTTCTGTGCCCGCGCTATTTTCTTTGTTTCAGAGTATACTTTTCTCCTGAAAAGTAATAACTCCAGAGATACGTTTCTCAAAACCCTCATATAGGTTTCCTCTATTCTCGAAGGAGAACTTGAAACTCTATACGTTTTTATTAAACGTGGAGCGCGACAAATTCGTTCCTAGGAGGCGTGGGGCTTCTCCTTTTACAAATCCCGTATTTACGCTCGGTGGAAAAAGTTCGTCTATTACAAGATCTCTGTCTCTCTAATATGCGTTTGCATGTCAAGGGTCAATTCACAGTTAAATAACTCGCGTCTACGAATATAATTACTGACTTTGAAATTATTCATCCTGCCATCGGTTGTGAGTGTAACTGTTGCCATTTGTGTCGAGATTCGTAGGCAGATTTCAGTTTAGAGTCTCTCTAAAGAACGTCAGTTGCCTCCTAAGAACGAATTCGTCATGGATGAATGACAGGAGTCGCGCAGGCCCGTCAAACGTTTTAACTTTCGAAGTGAATGGCAACAGACTGAGTGAAACCCTATTACAATCCCCGTATATTCACGCCGTATCTCTCTGCCACCAAAGACGTTTACTCCAACGCGCCAAGATGCAAATAATTCAATTTTTGTTTTACGATTTTTTTTTGCCTACCATGACATTAACGATGCACTCATTGTTAGCTTTTCATTGCTTGGTTGATCAATCAGAGTAGACCGCGATTCTAAGTTTTGATACTTCACATTTATGCCTTAGACTTTTTGGAGATACAATAAAATTTTTTATTTCGAAGTATTGCATTGCGTATCCTCGCTGGGCACAACGTTATGCGCGTCAGTTGCGCATTCTCCTAGACAAAATAGCAGCTCTCAATAGAGCCTGTACTCGCCTCTGAGTTCAATCGTCATTGTCCCATGAACGAGCTCGGTAATTCCCTTTTATTAATAGCATATTCATTTTTGACTTGCTCCCAAAAAATATAACTTTGAAGAGAAAGAAGTTTAGGGGTGTTTAATTAATACTAAAAGACTTAAAACTAAAAGCTCTGATCCAATTGTGGTTTGACCGCGGCAAAAGGTAGAAAAACATGTAGATTCTCAAATCTGATTACCTAGCTCTGGCCTAACTTAGAATCCCGGTTCGAGTCCTTGTATAACCTGTAGCAGGCTCACGCTAATACTATTTTTCATTTTCCCGCTTTTCGCCTGTCCCCTATAACAGATAGCTTGGCAAAGGTTAGTCCTTACAATCATTATAGTCGAAGAAGCTCTACAACCATTTGACTCTTGTTTTACTTTATTTCGCTTGTAGTGTTTTAAGCGTAAAACTTACAATGTTGATTTTCAAGGCCAATGCAAGGTACATCTCCCAAAATAAAATTTACACGCGATGACGGCGATGACGGGGACGACGACAACAAAACCTACCATCACTACTACCACGATCAGGATTTTTGATAAGCTTTTATCTGTATCTGTATCTGTATCTGTATATGTACCTGTATCTGTATCTGAAAAGGATAAGAAATAATATAGGCGATGAAAAAATTGATTAAGATTAACAGGGGAAGTCATTTGAATGATCGCTGAGCCGCTTTTCAAGCAATAAAATAAAATTTAAAAAAAGCTTTAGAATTTCCTTTTCAAATTTGAACTCAATGACAAACACAAAAAAACTTGGTTCTGTAGATATAAATTTGTTTACCAAAAGGACGTACAGACAGCAGAATGACAATAACTCTCAATAAAGAAACGACAACTTTGAGTTTAAATTTCCAAGACATGGTTCGACATTCTCATGTCATCTTCAGTTGCAAATGAGCTTTTAACGGTTGTACATTTAAATTATTCAGGTACGTTAGGGCTACGTTACAATTTGAATATTAAATACGCAAAAAATGTAAATAGCGCGCGCTTGACTAGACCAAAAAAATAATAATTATAATAATAATAATAATAGAATAAAAGACCAAGGAACAACATAATTAAAAGGAAAGAGACAATTCTAGATGCTTCAATTGCTGATTAAGAATGGGTTTTCCCACTTAAATGCAATGCCTCTTTGATCTTAATTTAGTATTTTGAAGCTGCAGAATCTAAGATCGTGAAACACTCTGTATCACAAGGGTCAAGACAGGCCCTTGATGAGTGCAGGTGCTTGTAAATGTGCGAAGTTTTGTCCGACAAGAGGTGCTCACGAACTCGTGTACAAATGTGGCGAGTGGTCTCACCAATGTAACTGGCATCCCAGCCAGCACACGAAAATTTATAAACGACACCCGAACGTAGACCTATCGGTACTGAATCTTCCACACCGAACATGTTTCTGAGTTTAAACGTACTGAAGACTAACTTAACATCTAAATCAGCTCTACAATAACGTTTGAGTAGTTGTCTGAACTTAGTCTGAGCGATGTTTGAAAACCGGCCAACATAGCGGGGAAGTTTACAATAATGCGAAGAAGGTTTACCGGAGTTAGAAGAGGCATTCTTCCCAGTAGGAGAAGGATTATTTTTCTTAACTAGATACCTGTAAATGATCTTGTCTATGACCCAAGATGGAAAACAATTTTTCCGTAACAAGAAAATAAGTTTCTTGACATCCAGATGAAAACCAACCCAAGAATTATTGATCTTATATACTCTGTCAATCAATGTTCTGACTAAACCTAATTTGTAGATCAAAGGGGCGAAGCTAAAATAATTAGTAAGAAGACCAGTAAACGTCTTCTTGCGATATATACTAGTGACAATGGATGTATGACTGTTGTCTACAATATGTCTAAAAACGATATTTTCCTATCAATTTCCCTTTCCATTGTGAAACGACTAGTGTATATCGCAAGAAGACGTTTACTAGTCTTCTTACTAATTATTTTAGCTTCGCCCCTTTGATCTACAAATTAGGTTTAGTCATAACATTGATTGACAGAGTATATAAGATCAATAATTCCTGGGTTGGTTTTCAGCTGGATGTCAAGAAACTTATCTTCTTGCTACGGAAAAATTGTTTTCCATCTTGGGTCATAGACAAGACCATTTACAGGTATCTAGCTAAGAAAAATAATCCTTCTCCTACTGGCAAGGGCAGAATGCCTCTTCTAACTCCGGTAAACCTTCTGCGCACTATTGTAAACTTCCCCGCTATGTTGGCCGGTTTTCAAACATCGCTCAGACTAAGTTTAGACAACTACTGAAACGTTATTGTAGAGCTGATTTAGATGTTAAGTTAGTCTTCAGTACGTTTAAACTCAGAAACATGTTCAGTGTGAAAGATTCAGTACCGATAGGTCTACGCTCGCGTGTCGTTTATAAATTTTCGTGTGCTGGCTGGGATGCCAGTTACATTGGTGAGACCACTCACCACATTCGTACACGAGTTCGTGAGCACCTCTTGTCGGACAAAACTTCGCACATTTACAAGCACCTGCACTCATCAAGGGCCTGTCTTGACTCTTGTGATACAGAATGTTTCACGATCTTAGATTCTGCAGCTTCAAAATACCAAATTAAGATCAAAGAGGCATTGCATATTAAGTGGAAAAAACTCATTCTTAATCAGCAATTGAAGCATCTAGAATTGTCTCTTTCCTTTTAATTATGTTGTTCCTTGGTCTTTTATTTTATTATTATTATTATTAATATTATTATTATTATTATTATTATTATTATTATTATTATTTGGTCTAGTCAAGCGCGCGCTATTTACATTTTTCGCGTATTTGATATTCAAAGTGTAACGTAGCCCTAGCGTACCTGAATAATTTAAATGTACAACCGTTAAAAGCTCATTTGCAACTGAAGATGACATGAGAATGTCGAAACATGTCTTGGAAATTTAAACTCAAAGTTGTCGTTTCTTTATTGAGAGAAATTTGCTTACGCATTTAAACATCACGTTTCATTACACCTAATAAATAGAATAGCTCTTAAAATTGTGCCAGACTCTCGCTAATACCATTTTTCACTCGCCTGCTTTTTCGCCTGTCATAGATAGTCTGATAAAGGCTAGTCCTAACACTCGTTTTAGTTTAAGGAGCTCTACGAACATTTCAGCCTTGTTTTTTTTTTTTTTTATCCTGCTTTTGGCGTTTTAAGCCTAGCATTTAGTTTGATGAAGAGAAAGGAATAAGTCAACCTAGATCGGATCCGCCGCAATTCAGTGATTTTCTAGGTTTCACTTTATCAGTTTATAAAAACAAACACTCAGGATGACGATGAAAACTGAGGCTCTTTCTCTATTTTTTCGCGCCGCAACAGTTTTAAGACCAAAACGCTTGATCGAGATCAGAGATTCGGAAGGGGGGCTTTTGATGAAGCGACTGAATAACGCAGACTTATTCGGGGAGATATAGCCCTTTCGATAGTTTTTATCATTTCAACCAAGTCAGAAAACGAGATTTCTATAACTATTACGTCATTATTCCTTTTACTGTCTAGTTTTACCTTTCGCAGCGATGTCACAGCAGACACCATAATAGCCCGCTTTACAAATACATACTCCATCCGTTAGATTACCTCCATACCAACAACTCCTCTGAGGGCAGGCTCGTGTCATTGTTAAATTAGATCCTCCGGGGCATGTACCTCCACACTGCTCTGGAATTATCAGGCTACGTGTGCTAGTCTGCTCCCCCCCTACACCACACTTTGTTGAACAAGCACTCCACACTGACCAGGAACTAAGTAGGCAGTCAACTTCCCTGAGTCCGCCGCAACGCCAAATGTTCCCTGCATAGGACGTAATTAAAAGATGTCAATTTTTTAAACAATTTCCGTGGACTCTGGCGACAGACGGAGAAAGGCAAGTTATTCGTTGAAACGAGCGTGACATGCCCATCGTGTTGCACCTCTATTGAAATCCTGTTCAATGCACAACGTGACGGGCGATTAAGGCTGGATAGTTCCCTCCGAGACTTTAAGCGTTGGAGCCAGCCCACGCCGTCATTTCTCTAAGGATTACAATACATGTGAATCGAAGGCCATGCCAGTCAACGCGAAAGAATCATGCTGTCATTGTTCTGCTTTCTTTTTGTTTTATTGTATTCTAAGGAGGCGGGGAGTTTCATTGGAAAAATTGGAGTTTATGCTTCATCTAAATAAAATTGAATTGAGAGTTAAAGCATATAAATTGAAAGGATTCGTTTTGAAATATACACCTCTTGAATATTTACATGTAAATGTGGCAAAGTCCAAAATTCTGCTCGTGTTGTTGCCATAGCTGTCACTCTCTCAAATCAGAAACACATATTGCATAGTATTATTCCTGAGTTCATTTCATCGGGAAGTTAATTTCGGTAAGATCTATCATTACCAATAACATATCTGATCAATATTCTGAAGCCTGCTTGTACGTAGAAGGTAATGTGTCAAATCTTTCATCCTCTTGTCTTTAAGCCGTTCAAAGTGGACCCAAACGTAGCAAGATAATTTAATTTGGTTTGAACAACTAAGTTGATAATGTAAAATGGCCACCGGTAATGAGTTTAAAAACTGACTTTTCGAGCGTTAGCCCTTCGTCAAAGCAAATATTTGAAATTTGAGTGTTCACCTCTCCGTTATTGGTAGACAAACAAAATTCGGTGAAAAGGTAATTCTTTTGATCCTTTTGATACTATTTCAGCTAATGTCTGTCGCGCCTTAAAGTCATTTCTAAACACCTAAAGACTGTCAGCAATACCGGTCTTGAGGCCGATATTTAATTTTAGATCAAGCACCAATTATTAACGTACCTTCCAGCAATCAGACTAGATCACCTGTTCCGGGCATTACTGTTTTTCAGGCGTTGGATGAAGGAGAGGGTCATAAAGATGCCGTGCATTATATTCTAGAAGAGATATACAGCCATGCTAAAGGAAAAAACGCGCGGGTCTTATCGCCGAATTAGTAAGGCATTTTTGAGAAAAATTTTCTAGCAAACCCTTTTTTCAGGTTTTCGTGGTTAAAAATTATCGTTTCGAGGAAGATTTCCAAAATGCTGCAAAGCACCGGTCTTGTTGAACTGCCAAAATGGCACGGCACGTTGTTCCGGATTTTCTTTAAATTTGTTGTTTGCTCACAGAGACTTAAAAGCCTCCGTAAACATTAAAATGTGTCAGCCTTCTTAATTACAGAGGCTGTCCAAATATAATTAAAGGAAGACAAATGAGCAGTTGACACAAATAATAACGTCTTACTAACCAAGCGCGAGAGCCGTACTGAGGATTATTGGCCCAAAATCGTGGTAGTACAGAGCGAGCGATGTTACTAAATATTTTATCATGGCGTTCGGGAAAACTTCTTTGATTTTAATTTTTCGGCTTTCACGAACAAAAATATACGGCTTGTGACCGCTTCCGCGGAAGTGGTCCGTATGGCAAAATCCATACCGAGTAAGAACTAATCAGAACGCTCGGATTTACCTGAAGACTATCCTGCCACATAGTAAGTTGTTATAACCTTCAAGCTCGAGGTATTTTCATCGATGGTTTATTTTCTCACTGAGCTTTTTGTTTAAAAATACATGTCCTTGCAACTTTTCACCTCGTGTTTGCGTTTTTCTGCTAGAAATTCATTGTATGATTACAAGCTTGTTTTATTTTTGTAGGTGTGGTCGTTAACTCAGGCGAATTAGTTTTGCCTAGCGTGCTAATTGACATTCCTTGTTCTAGATTTTGACGTTAAAAAAATGTTGAATTGGTGTCAGTGACGTTATACACCGATTGATAGCAGCTTCAACATCCGAGCAACCCACAGGCTTTTGACTGTCGTCCTTTCAACCCTACTTGGGTGGGTTAGGGAATTTGAACCGGAAGTGTTAAGTCTTTCCAGTGGAATACTTGTGGTTTACCTTTTAATGTGGAGGTACTTAAAGCGGATGACTCAGAATTTAGGGTCTATAAGGTCTAGGTTTTTGAGCTTGAATAGTCAAATCAATTGCTGGTCGTGCCTTTTACAAAAGATGTGACAATGAAATGATGGTCTCAATAGAAAGATGGCTTTCACGGCTAACGGCTACATTTTTTGGCCATTTTATACGGCTTATGCTATAATTTCACGGTTACATTATTTTAAGGACTGACGGTTAGAATTTGTCAAATTTGTACGCCTAATGACTAACTTTTGCCGTTTTACGGCTTATAGTTAACCCCATCGAGAACCACTAAGATCTAGCGCCTGGGCAGGGCATTTGAACATGATTTTGGCCCAGGGGGGCTGGAACCAAACTTCAAAAGTTAAAATTCCTGAGGGGAGGCAATGTTGAAGCTTTGAATTGATCGATGCATCATTTTTTCTTCTAGCATAATACTTTCAGTATCCCTCAACCTAACAATGTCATCTGTTTGATAATCACCGAGAAAAACCGTGCCACAGTGTCTTCTTTCACACAGGACTGAGTCTAACGATTTTCGATTTAAAAATAGTTACCATAGGAGTTTTCAACGGGGGAGGGGGTGGGGGTGAATCTCCCATAGTTGTATCTCTGCTTTTCAGTGAAACACTCTTCCAAGGTAACATAGTTTATATCAACTAATGAACAAGCTTTTAAAAGTGTGATTCTCGTGCCTGAAAAAAACGCAAGAAGGAAACAATCAAATGTGTTTTTGTGATTGAAAAGATCTCGACCGTGCTTGACAAACGCTTAGGTATGTTGAATTCATAGTAGTATCTGATTGTTTCCCGTTTTCAACGTCTTCGGCGAAGAGCATTTGACCTGCCGTTATAAATGATTGAATTGTCCTCTTTCAAGTCCACAATGAAGCTCAAGTTTACCCTCGAACTTTCTTAAGACTTATGGGTGTTCGAATACGCAAAGAAAAACAGACGCCCTCCTAGCTTACGGAATGTGTTATTGTAAAACAATTTCGCCATGGGAAATGGACGAGAATTTTAAACGAGAGCAGAGATAAAAACCAATCTCCCGTAGTTAGCTATGCTTGGTTAGCTTACTGTTATCGATTTCGTGATCGAACACGGTACTAACTTCTAAAATATGCTTGGAACTTCGGATTTAACCACAAGGTTCCTAAGTAGATCATATCATGACGTAAATGACGATGTTGCGACTTTCACAAAGTTCAGCCCGGTTTTTCCGTGCAGAAATGAAAAGCCTCAAACTAATTTTTATATTTTTATATCCTCGAAAAAAACACAATTTCCACTTATCATGAGCTTAACCTGAACCGATTCTGTGTTATACCGCATGGGGAAAATGATAATTGAAACGTTGCTGCGAAATGTGATAGTTGGATTTTGAAATATTGGTGATTTTTGAAAGCTTTCTGTGATATCAAAATTAAATGAAATGGTCCCGTTTTCGACTTGAGCCATGCCTCGATCTTCCTCTACAAATGTGTCGAATTGATACGAGCTTGCTTTCTCTTGCGCTTTTCATTAGCAAATTAAAGTTCATTTGCCTCTACTCGGAGCAGTAATTTCCGCCATTTTACGGCTACCGACGCTCGTTTCAGTTATCGTATTTTTTTTCTAGTATAAAGAAGCGAGTCTGGGGAAAAAAAACTTCCCACGCTTCTTAGTTCACTATGAGGTATTTCTGGGAAAAATACGGAGGTTTTCAATTTTTCGATCACGTACCACATTTTTCGATTTTCACTGTGTCAATTCAAATATTCGCTCTAAAAGTTTTAAGTTTTCTTCAACTAATTACCTTGCTTCTGACAGCAATCCCCGGAAAACCCTTCTTTACAGAAACAAGCCCCATCTCGTAGACTTCCTCCATTAAAACAGCCTGGATGTGGGCACGATCTCGTTTTCCTGCGGGAAGATGAGCACGTACCGCCACATTGCTCAACAGTGATTCGGTGACGAAAGCTTGACTGAGTTCCTGATACGCCACAAGGAGTTGTACAACCGCTCCATTCTGACCAGTAGCTTAGTTGACAGTCGACTGGCTTACTCCCATAGCACTGCCGAGTTTCTACAAGGTTGTCAGGGCATGCTGTTCCACCACAAGAAGGCTTTGATACTATCGTTCTTGATCGACGTCGATGGCCTTGCTCTCTACATCGGTCTACTGTGCAATAACTCCAGTGTGACCAAGACGCGACAACACAGTCGACTGGGTTACTCCCATAGCACTGCCGAGTTTCTACAAGGTTGTCAGGGCATGCTGTTCCACCACAAGAAGGCTTTGATACTATCGTTCTTGATCGACGTCGATGGCCTTGCTCTCCACATCGGTCTGCTGTGCAAGAACTCCAGTGTGACCAAGACGAAACAACACAGTCGACTGGGTTACTCCCATAGCACTGCCGAGTTTCTACAAGGTTGTCAGGGCATGCTGTTCCACCACAAGAAGGCTTTGATACTATCGTTCTTGATCGACGTCGATGGCCTTGCTCTCCACATCGGTCTGCTGTGCAAGAACTCCAGTGTGACCAAGACGAAACAACACAGTCGACTGGGTTACTCCCATAGCACTGCCGAGTTTCTACAAGGTTGTCAGGGCATTCTGTTCCGCCACAAGAAGGCTCTGATTCTATCGTTCTTGATCGACGTCGATGGCCTTGCTCTCCACATCGGTCTGCTGTGCAAGAACTCCAGTGTGACCAAGACGCGACAACACAGTTTTGCACTGGACATACACGACGACGACGACGACGTCTCCGCCAAGCGTCACACTCAGAAGTTAAAAGGAACCACAACAGAAACATCATTCCAATAGAAATCTTTGCCGAGAACATCTTTAGTTTACGTAATGGAACAGGGCGTTGCATACACGATTGTAAACGAACCCAAAGCTAAGTAACCAGGATTCGGACTTTTCCCTCCTAATGTTTACGAGGAGGTCATCATGTTATCGTACTGCAAAGTATGCTGGGATCATGTAATGTTTCCAGAAATATTTATTAAGAGTCGATCCTAAATTTATATAATCGTCCGCCGTTTTGGTTAGTGCACTGTGGTGTAAACGTGTTCCATATCACGAGTTTATTATATATAGATATTTCTTAGATTTAGATAGTTTTTTCTTGCATAGTACTAACACGTGGCACCTATCATGCGTTTGATGGGAAGGTAAATAATTATTCAGCCGCACGGAAGAGAAATGCATCTGGGACTGAAATGTTCAGGTTTTGCGAGTACCGTAATAACGGCAAAGTAAGAATTCGATAATGGAGAACAAGTATTCCGTATTTCTTTCATCGCTATACATTTAGAGAGGAGTAAACGTAGAGTAAATTTCATTTCGAAACAGTTCAATTTTTCCGTGATGTTTTCATGCATATATATGCTTCGGTGCATTTATTGTATTGTATTGTATTGTAATCTTTATTTAGACACGATCAATTCATCAGCCTATAAAAATACATATCACATACGCTAAGATATTTAAAATTAAAACTACATACTATAACACTAAAGCTGTTTTCCGTGAATGCCGTGCGTTAGACTTAAAAAATGTCATTGATCTTACGTTTAAATAACCCCAGAGACTCTGTGTTCCTTATATCGCTTGGTAAACTGTTCCATAATGTGGCGCCATTTAGGGGTTTTTTCCCGTGACCTTTCGCTTTTTATTGCATTATTCCAGTTCTTAGAAATGCATTATTGCAGTTAAACAGTTCCTGAAAACAATTTCATCTCGTATGACTGTCTCCTCTATCCTTTCCTTTTGTGGCAGGAGGCGAAGCCACATATGTTGTCGCAAGGAGTGAATGAGTAAGGGATCACTCACAGTTTCTGGGCAACGAGTCGATTTTAAATCGTCACGATTTATAAGTCACTCGATAAACGATTTAAAGCGAGACTCGTTTGTTTGTGAATAGAAACGAGACTCGTTTATAGAAACGAGACTCGTTTGTAGAAACGAGACTCGTTTGTAGAAACGAGACTCGTTTGTAGAAACGAGACTCGTTTTTAGAAACGAGACTCGTTTGACAAAACGAGAGTCGTTTTGCGAAAGAAGGCTCGTGTGCCAAACTTTGCTCTTGGCGCATGCGCAGAAGTATAGTTTTTTTTTTCCAGGGTAAAGTTTTAGGTTCAAGATAAGGTGGGATTTTGCTGCAATATGTTAAGGTAATCTCTATTTTCTTTTTCTTGGGATTACAAAGTGCAGGGAAGGCCTAAACCGATATTTTTATAGAGCTTCTGGCATAAATTTCAGCAGATAAAGTAGCACTGGATATTTGTGTCGAATTAAGTTCAAAGCTTGAATCGGATCCTATCCCATTACTAAGGTTACTTCATTTTTCCACAACAAGAGGGAAACCAGAAATTAAAACCATGAAAGATGTACATTTTGATAAATAAAAATTAAATGCTGAAACTTCATATTCATTATGCAAGGAATATTTCATCATGTTTTGCTGTTTTAGACTTTTTTTTCCCTTCAAGCAGACGCATAGCTGCTTGAACTTGGGCTTTCTCTATCGCACATTTGGAGTTATCTTTAGGAGACTGCCCTATTGCCATTTGTGCTTTCGTTGCCCAATTTTGTCATTTCCAATCATGAATAAGTCTACTTGTTTTTATTTTTGCCTGCTAGAGTGTAATGAATGTTGTTATGGTACTAGACAATAATCAAAATAATAGGAGTAGGTTCCTACAGATGCCAAAGGTTGAAATTGAAGGGCTTTTCAATGACTTTGCCAAGTTTTAGATAAATTGAAGGACCTTTTTTGGAAAGGTTTGCATAAGAAATTTTAAAATTATTTAACATTATTTCTCAGCTTTTCTATTAAAGTACTGCAATTTTTTACTCGAAAATTGCTAAAGAAAAAGCGTTGCAAAAATCAAGCTCTAGTCCTCAAATTCAAGTACTTTCAAGACCTTGAATTTGTTATTTTTGAATTCAAGCATCTTCGAATACTTTCAAGGCTTTTATGAACTATGAGTAGGTAATGTACGTGCCTTTAACTGCAATGAGAAGGGAATTTTTTACCTATTATTGATATCGAGTCAAAGTTTGTTGCAAAATGTTCACCCAAGGGGAGTTTTCACAAATCAGTTGATTGAAGCAATATTACTTTTCAATAGTTCATATTGTTTTTAATAGAAAAATATCTGAATATTGAATATCGTTGATGGCCACAACAAGAGAAGTAGTACTAATTACAGTTTACATGATTGGATGAAACTGAACTTTCTTCATCATCACTTTGGTCCCATGTATGATCATACCATTCCGACTCGTAGCCACTCTTATACACCCATTGCTAGTTTTCCATTGGCCTATCATTGATTGACACATGTCATAACTCAGAAAAAAATCGGTAACAATTTTGACAGACAGGTCATTGACTTTGATCCCAAAAAATGTAACGATGCTATGACTTGATTAAAATTTGATGGACAGATAATAATGAGACTACCTAGGTTACAACGCCTGCTGTCATTTCGTATTTTCCCCGATTTGTCTGCTCTATGGTTTATTTTTTACCCGAGAATTGTGATGTTCATGAGCATGGTGCTGCGTTTTTGAATAATCTTATCGCTCGATTTTTTTCTGAGAATTTTTTAATGTATGAAACGGGTGATTTGATTATTTCTCTTGGAATCATGCCATTGACTTGCGTTGATGTATCGTTGTTATTATTTTCCTCACTTGCGAATTTTGTATGAAATTTAAAGTCAAACACTTTCGTGACTGTTAGGGAACGGACTCACACGTTACATTTTTATTTTTTTAATTAAGATTTGTTTATGAACTAAACATTTTTATTGAGAGAAAAGCTATCGCATGTTTTTACCTTGAACGGACCATTGTTCATTTTCCGAGAATTTTGAATACTCATTAGAATTGTACAGCGAATTTTAAATATCCCTATTGTTCATTTTCTGAGAATTTTGAATACTCAAGAAATGCTCCCAGCGTAGTACTTAATGCATCACATGAAACATGAAGTTTTCAATTTATTTACATCAAATTATTAAACACACTCCTTCGTCATATGTTTGTTTCCAAACTTCGTCCACTCAAGTATAAGAGTGGAAGCAAGAGAGACACTTTCCTGGGTGGAAAACATTTGTCAAGTAGCTAGAACGATATAGTCTTTACAGTATATCAAGCTGATGCGAATTAAGTTGCGAGCACTATGTTTCTTAAGTTTTAACATGCAAATAAGTAGTGGTAGCCACATAGTTGCAAGTTTTTAATTCATTGAAAAAACTCCCCATCACATTTTACCACTTTATCACGATTACTTCATGTTAACTCTGTACAGCCTTTTCATTATTTAAAAGACCACTAACTGAAAGCAAGTAACAGTCAAATCAACAAAAAAGGGGGCTGTTGAAAACTAATTGTATTGCTCACTAAGCAGCAAAATTTCCGGGCGCCTACCAAAAAAGGCAACATTGTGACTTCATTAGCCACGGTTGTTCTAAATTATCTTTGAACAGATTATTCTATATCAATGTGTGGTAGATCGCTATGCAAATGTTGGCAACTTTAGCAGCACACTAAAATTCATCAATTGGCACAATTCATGTCTTCTTAATCTTGCGTTTTAATATGGGAGAAGGAACCATCATAATTAAAACTTTTTGACCGGAAAAGCTTACCTAAAAAGGAAGCTTTCGGCTAGCTTTCGATATTTCTGCGAATCGATTATGTGCCCCCGGAGGCGCTATTGTGAATTTATTTTGAGATGTTTATTATCTGTCGTTAGTGTCACGGCAAGAACTGAAATAATTATATCTTTCGATCTACTGGGCATAATTCGCTGACTAAAACGGTAAAATGTTTCCCCTCTGAAAAACAATTCTCGAAATTATTTTGTGATGTTTATTTTTTTCTGTAGTACTCCGAAACAAAGAGTAGGTAGCGCCTAGAAACATCCCGTCAAAAAGGGGTCAAGATCGGAATTCTATTGTTACTCTCTCTCACTTACTCACTCACTCATTCATTCACTCACTCACTCATTCACTCAATCAATCCCTCACTTACTCACTCACTCATTCACTCACTCACTCACTCACTCACTCATTCACTCACTCACTCACTCACTCATTCACTCAATCAATCCCTCACTTACTCATTCACTCATTCACTCACTCACTCACTCACTCAATCAATCAATCAATCAATCCCTGGATCACTCGGATCACTCACAGTTTCTGGGCAACGAGTCGATTTTAAATCGTCACGATTTATAAGTCACTCGATAAACGATTTAAAGCGTGACTCGTTTGTGAATAGAAACGAGACTCGTTTATAGAAACGAGACTCGTTTGTAGAAACGAGACTCGTTTGTAGAAACGAGACTCGTTTTTAGAAACGAGACTCGTTTTTAGAAACGAGACTCGTTTTTAGAAACGAGACTCGTTTGACAAAACGAGACTCGTTTGACAAAACGAGAGTCGTTTTGCGAAAGAAGGCTCGTGTGCCAAACTTTGCTCTTGGCGCATGCGCAGAAGTATAGTTTTTTTTTTTCCAGGGCAAAGTTTTAGGTTCAAGATAAGGTGGGATTTTGCTGCAATATGTTAAGGTAATCTCTATTTTCTTTTTCTTGGGATTACAAAGTGCAGGGAAGGCCTAAACCGATATTTTTATAGAGCTTCTGGCATAAATTTCAGCAGATAAAGTAGCACTGGATATTTGTGTCGAATTAAGTTCAAAACTTGAATCGGATCCTATCCCATTACTAAGGTTACTTCATTTTTCCACAACAAGAGGGAAACCAGAAATTAAAACCATGAAAGATGTACATTTTGATAAATAAAAATTAAATGCTGAAACTTCATATTCATTATGCAAGGAATATTTCATCATATTTTGCTGTTTTAGACTTTTTTTCCCTTCAAGCAGACGCATAGCTGCTTGAACTTGGGCTTTCTCTATCGCACATCTGGAGTTATCTTTAGGAGACTGCCCTATTGCCATTTGTGCTGTCGTTACGCAAGTTTGTCATTTCCAATCATGGATAAGTCTACTTGTTTTTATTTTTGCCTGCTAGAGTGTAATGAATGTTATGGTACTAGACAATAATGAAAAAAATATAATAGGAGTAGGTTCCTACAGATGCCAGAGGTTGAAATTGAAGGGCTTTTCAATGACTTTGCCAAGTTTTAGATAAATTGAAGGACCTTTTTTGGAAAGGTTTGCATAAGAAATTTTAAAATTATTTAACATTATTTCTCAGCTTTTCTATTAAAGTACTGCAATTTTTTACTCGAAAATTGCTAAAGAAAAAGCGTTGCAAAAATCAAGCTCTAGTCCTCAAATTCAAGTACTTTCAAGACCTTGAATTTGTTATTTTTGAATTCAAGCATCTTCGAATACTTTCAAGGCTTTTATGAACTATGAGTAGGTAATGTACTTGCCTTTAACTGCAACGAGAAGGGAATTTTTACCTATTATTGATATCGAGTCAAAGTTTGTTGCAAAATGTTCACCCAAGGGGAGTTTTCACAAATCAGTTGATTGAAGCAATATTACTTTTCAATAGTTCATATTGTTTTTAATAGAAAAATATCTGAATATTGAATATCATTGATGGCCACAACAAGAGAAGTAGTACTAATTACAGTTTTAGTATATTCAATTAGAGGGATTTGACTTTCATTAGATACCAAGAGGCAATACACCTATTTTGACCTTTTTGTGGGTTAAAAATACATGTCATACAAAAAACTGAAAACCTTTTATGAAAACCCTGTGCATTCTTTATTATTTCTTACAAGATTTTCAAGAACTGATTTGCTATTAACTGAATCAGACATTTTTCCTTCACTGTAATCACTTTTAGGATCTAAACTTATTTAATTTAATTCAGATGGTTCTCTTTATCTCCCTATTTTTTCCCATGCTACCATAACTATTTTGCATAAGTCAGCCAGTATATTTTGATGATTTTTATTAATATTCAAGATTAATTTATTTAACACATGATAAATATCATTGGTTTGCATTTCTGTGAATTCCCATCCCAGTCATCAACTGTTGAAGAGAAACAAATACAAAAAGTTAGGTGTGAATTTTGAGTGAAAGTCAATTTAAGATGACAGGCATGGGTAAAAGGTAGATGAAACACTCTTCAACTAAAAAAGGCCTTCTAGATGGATGATTTGACTTCCAAGAGACAAGAAGGAACTCTAGGCCAAAAATGATAAATAAGGTAAACCCAGAAATTGCAGTGATTATGACCATGGCAAGGAAGAGAATTAAAAAAAAAAGGAAAGGTAGTTATGAACTAAATTAAGTACCAGAAATCAACTAAGTTGTAAGAGAAAGGGTTGACAACTTGGCATTTAGTATTCTGGTTATTTTTATTTTTTTTGGAGGAAAGGTGGGGCATGTTACTTTAAGATTCCACAATAAGATTTACATAATTCACACCTACCACCCCTATTCATTCACAGCTTCATTGTTACAATGTAAACATCCATCACTTGCCATTAGACAGTTGTACTGGGGAAAAAAAAGAGGAAAAAACAAGTGGGAGTATGTCTTTCTAATGACAGAGAGACATACTCCCACTACAACTAACCCTATTTCAGAAATGTTGGCTGAAATAATTTTTATTACCAAATATTTTTATACCAAACATCTCAGCAAGTCAACCAGACTCGTTCTCAGCGAGCTAACTAGACTTATTCTCAGCGAGCCAACCAGAATTATTCTCAGCGAGCCAACCAGACTTATTCTCAGCAAAAAAAAAAGCCAAAGTTATCTCGGGCGTATCCTTCGGAAAGCCCCAGTAATTTATGAGGAGTGTATTCACAGGATATATGATCTAAAAGTACATGATCATTTCTTTCTTAAAATGAATTTTTTCGTCATAAACTATCTTTTATCTCAGGGATCTCATCAAAATAAACGCAAATCAAAATGACAAATCTAATTCGCTATGAAAAAATGTTCTGACATGTTTATGTTTAGGAAACTTTTCTAGATTATTACAGAGATGAGATTGCTTCGGTAAGGATATTATTAGCAAGAGATCTTTGATTTATAAAATGATTGTTTGTGAATTTTTAACAAACAGATAACGAGGTTAATAATTATGCACTTAGCAGCTGCCATCCTGGGGGTCGACCCTGGGGTCATACGGGGGAATAGACTTTTGTCTATTCACATGGGAAAACACCCACTGGATTTTTACCATTGCCGCCATCTTGAGAATAAGAGGTCCTTACCATGGGGACTGGTTGTTACCATTGATATCTTCAGATGTAAAAAAACTACTACTACTACTACTACTTTTTCCAGTTAGTCGCCGCCAAAAGCCACATAGGATGTTTTTAACTTTGAGCCCTGTATAGTAAACACAGGCTGAAGTAAGTTTTTGTTTGTGGCAAATAACATTCGTTTGGAGCATTACATTGTTTGAGTTAGTAGAGCATACTTCTTTGTCCCCAGGCGAGGGGCATTGGTAGCTTTATGTTGAACAATGTTATTGTTGGTTAGGGGGTTTAGGAAATGCCTTTGCAATGCCCAGGGGTTCCCCAGGGTCACCCTCTTCCCCACCCCCCCCCCCGGGAGGGCCGCTGGTAAGTGCATAATTACCATGATGACTAAAACAAAAATTTTTGTTATCAGTTGCATATAATTATAGCTCATTGATCTCTTTGCCTCTGGAAAATGTCAAATAATACCAAATATCTGGCCCGATTACAGTCTACTAATACATATTGGAAAACTTTATATCATTTATTCTCATCAAATTTGCAAAGATAACTTTTTGACAAGTATCAAAAGAAAAGTTAAGGCTATTTCAATATACAAGACATTACATGATAATTTTTGCACTTATTAATAACTTCATCTACACTTTAACTAGGTTTTTCGTTTCCTTCTTGCTGAGATTCATTATTTTTCTTCTTTCTTCTCTTTCAGGTCTTCTTTTTCTTCATTTCTGGTTCTATGAGGATAGTAAGAAGAAATTGTTGTCGTCAGTTGTTTATAGGTTTTTCGTCATGCGGGATTGGCCTGAATTTCCCATTTTGGAATGCTTTGAGCAAATTAGAAAACTGGAGAAATTCTTCAGCCATGAAACTTAATGAATTTTGTTTGTTAAATCTTACCCTCACTTAAAGTCTTCCTCTCCTCAATGTCGTGTCTTTGCTCTCCCAAGTCCTTGTCATCTTTAAAGTTAAAGAGAAAGGCCTTGATTTTTTTTCATCTTGCAGTTCGCAGTTAAATTTGTATTATGCATGAGTATATAAAAATATAACTTTATAAAGGTGATTTCTTGTTACTTTATTTAAAGTTTGCTATCTTTAGAAGTACAGAAACAAATAGGAACTTCAGCTTCATTTTTTCATTTTTAATTTTTTTAAAATTCTGTAAAGAGAATTCTCTACTTACCAGGAATAGCTGAATCAAGTGATTTATCAGAATCAAACTTGCCATAGAAAGACACCTGAAATCTACTAGAGTTTTGAAAGATAAGTAAAATTAATAAGATGGATTTTTAAAAAGAAAAAAAAAAAACTAAGGGACCAAATGATCTGTTTTCATTATTCTCACCTCATCATCTTTTCCAAATATTTCATTTGCTTCATCTTTTTTTCTGTGAAGTAAAATTGACATAAACTATTTTTTTTTAATTTAGCTGTTACTACATGGCCTTTTCAAGATCCTTTTTACATGTTACTTACCCTTGTTATCAGGCACAATTTTTCTGATTGGATGAGATTATCAGTGGGTAGTTTTGTATCAGAAAAAAAACCAGATTCAAGTTGATGTAATGTAAAATAGTCTTGGGAAGTCTCTTGACCCACCCAGTCATACACCTCCTGTAAATAAATTGATGAGAGAGAATGTAAGCATGTTGATGCTTAATTATTAAAGGCCATGCACTACAGTTGTATAGTGTGCAGGCATATCTATTTAACAGAGCAGGCTTATATGAGATGTTCGAAACTTCGAGCTAATAAACCAACAAAGCTACATTGGAGTTGGCCTCTTGACCATCACTTTTCTGCTTATATATATATATATATATATATATATATTTAACAATTATTCCACGCGTGCGCATTGGATATGAGATGATAGATAGCCAACGGGGCGCGTAGTGCCGAGTTGGCTATAATCGTCTCATATCCAACAAGCGCGAGTGGAATAATTGTTTTATTACAAACCTTAAATCAAATTATCAAATTTCATTAAATTGTTAGCTCCCTTTTAATTTTAAGCTGACACGTGCTAACCATATTTGTAGATTATGGTATATTGGCTGATATACCATAATGGCTAAGCCAATAAAAGGTCTTGAATTGCATTATCCAATGATCAAGTTTTTAATAAATATTATATATATCATTTCCAAATTGAGCACTCTATCTAGGATGAGTCATTGCTGCTGCAATTGCGCATGCTCGCTAGTTTACTCTAGTTTGAACACTCTGGCATGGCTTAGACGATAACACAAAGGTTGGGTCGTTTGGGGTGACCATCTCGGTTCTCCCCCATCCTAGCATCAGCACTGCACTGATGAGGCCCAGAAGGCCGAAACAGTACTTTCTGCAGTTAGTTATATATATATATATATATATATATATATATATATATATATATATATATGCCATATGGTACTTTATACTTTAATCTATTTTATTTGTAATGACTTATCATTCAACTGTTTCAGAACTCACCTGATATGTTCCTTTGGTAAAAAATTTCTTGTTATCTCCCTGTCATCTTCATGGAGAACCTTAATCCGGAAACATTCCCCAGCAGGTTCTTGGGTGAGACATTTTTTTCTCATGGCTGTTACCTGATATCAAAGTAATGGTATTTATCAGGTCTTTGATATATTGTCAAAAGTCAATCACCCAAAGCATGCAGCATTATACAGCTTACCACAAATTAAATTTCTTATTCAAAGGTCTTCCTTAATTTGGTTGCAATTGTTCAAGGCATTAAATTCCCGCTCTTTTTACTTTGGCAACATAAGTTATGACCACCAGATGAAGAAAAAAACTAAAAACACAAGAAAACCAAGAGTAGGGAGGTTTTTCTGAACAATCATTGACCATGAAGTTAATTTGCATTCCTTTTTGCAGAAATTTGAACTGCAACAATTATACTAGCTACGCAACTCCCTTTCCACCATGGTTATGTTATGTTTTCACCAGTTATTGCAGCACATGAAACTCATAGAACATGATTTTGCACATCGGGGATTTATATTATTTGTTAGTACTTTGATGAAAGGTTCCAGAAACAATAATTATTTTGGTTTAATTTGTAGTTTAAAGAATTTACTTACTCTTTTCGCTTTCTCTAGTGACGAGGAGCCTTCTGCTCTTTCGATCCCTTGGATGCTTGTCCGACTTTTCTGCTACTTGACTTTTTAAATGAAATGTTTACAAATTTTGTTAACCTTTTAACAATAGTTGAATATCATGAGTTCAATCAGCTCTAAGAATTTTGTTGATCCAATTTGATACAAGAACAGTTTCAGATTTTTGTAAAGGTAATCACATGACTTTGAGTGCAATTTGGAATAAATAAGCACGAGTAGATTTTTTCAAAGACTAACAAAATTGCATGAGCCCGTAGGGCGAGTGCAGTTTGTGGTCTTTGAAAAAATTTACAAGTGCTTATTTATTCCAAATTGCATGAGAAAATCATGTGATTATCTATTAATAATATACGTGAAAAAATACGAGGTAGCTTCTCATAACTACGCAGAAGAAAGTGCGCGCATCATGTGCAAAAATAATTTATTCAAACTCTGCAAGTGACATTGACCTTGACATTGACCTTGACATTGACATTAACCAATGATTCTGACCAATCAGAATGTCTGGTTTGTTTCTTTCTTTGCACTGAATTAGCCCTCTTCTGCACTGAATTAACTCTCTTCTGCACTGAATTAACTGAAAACTGCATTCATCTTAACCAATCAGAACCGAGAAATTTTTTCATGTATATTATTATAGCTAAAATTAATTTTGTGGAAAAAATTCATTAATGAAGGAAATCTTTCTTATGGTTTTCTTTATGCCTTCTTGTGCATTTTATGCTATTGTTTTCCAAAGAAATGTGATATTTGCTTTAGATTTTATTTTATCATGGATGGCCAGACTCTATGCATGAAAGATGACGACATTTTTGCCTTGTTTGTATGATACATGAAAAGGCAGTATTTGTACATGAAATTTATCCTTTTCTCAATATTTTCTCTAATGTGACTAATGTCTGCATCCAAAATATTTATAACTAATTGAAAAAATAGATATTCTCCAATGGTTTACTCACAATCTCTTGTAGAAGTAGATGAGAAATGTTCACATAAGTGACAAATTGTATGTTCCATTTGATCATCACTTACATCTTTCAGGGATTCTCCTAGGTGTAACAAAATGTCTGATGCTCATTGTAAAACTATAAGTTTAAAAACTGGGTAACCAGTTCAATATTAATTCAATAAGTAAAACCAAACACTGTTAACAGCTATTGGGACAACTTTAGGAGACATTTTTAAGGTAGCAATCTTTCAAATGTTACACTTTTCATTTTTAAGTTATATCAATCTCCTCAAAAACCAATTCACTCCACAGAGTAGATCAGTATGAGCCATTTTTTTGCAATGACGCACATCAGGAAGGAAAAAATATAGATTGAGACTCTACAACAGCCTTAATTCAGAAATACATTAATTTTTTTATTAACTTCTAAACTCCCAGTTAATTAGCATGTAAATTCTTAAACTTAAGTGGCAAATTCCTGTAACTGATTTACAAAGAAATGTGTATCAGCTAGAGGAGAGATTTAACAGTCAGATCTAGGGAGTTAAAGGGTTAAGAGGGTTTGATAATTGTCATTGATTGGCAAAATTTTTCAACTTACCTGAAAAGCAAACATTTAGACTGGGGTTATTTTCTTTTGGAATAAGGATCATCAACTCACTAAATGGACCTCTTCTTCCAAATGTGGTCCTTACTGCAGATGGAAAATAGTCAAATATTTTAATGGCTTTGAATGTTATGTTTTGATTTGGGGAAGCTATGTGTTTAAAATTTTGTCAGTGTTCTGTTGAAAGGAGAATTGCTCTTTATTCTTAATTTTGTTATTAGATAGACAGGTTCTAGACATCAACATTATGAACATTGGTTTTACCCACAAATGTTAATTGTGTAGTTGTAAACCTATTAAATTATATTAAACCTAATTCTCGCAGCATATGCATGATATTACTATAATTAGATTAGGTATTGGTATATATTTTAATAAACAATATTACTACCTTGCCTTCCTTGGCATTTAGTATTCTGGTTATTTAAATTTTTTTTTTTGGGGGGGGGGGAGGAAAGGTGGGGCATGTTACTTTAAAATTCCACAATAAGATTTTAATCATTCACACCTACCACCTCTATTCATTCACAGCTTCATTGTTACAATGTAAAGATCCATAACTTGACATTAGATAGTTGTACTGGGGAAAAAAAGAAGAAAAAAACAAGTGGGAGTATGTCTTTCTAATGACAGAAAGACATACTCCCACTACAACTAACCCTATTTGAGAAATTTTGGCTGAAATAATTTTTTATTATAGCAATACCAAACATCTCAGTGAGTCAACCAGACTCGTTCTCAGCGAGCCAACTAGACTTATTCTCAGCGAGCCAACCAGAATTATTCTCAGCGAGCCAACCAGAATTATTCTCAGTGAGCCAACCAGACTTATTCTCAGCGAGCCAACCAGACTTATTCTCAGCGAGCCAACCAGACTTATTCTCAGCGAGCCAACCAGAATTATTCTCAGTGAGCCAACCAGACTTATTCTCAGCGAGCCAACCAGAATTATTCTCAGCGAGCCAACCAGACTTATTCTCAGCGAGCCAACCAGACTTATTCTCAGCGAGCCAACCAGAATTATTCTCAGCGAGCCAACCAGACTTATTCTCAGCGAGCCAACCAGAATTATTCTCAGCAAGCCAACCAGACTTATTCTCAGCGAGCCAACCAGACTTATTCCCAGCGAGCCAACCAGAATTATTCTCAGCGAGCCAACCAGACTTGATCTCAGCGAGCCAACCAGACTTGTTCTCAGCGAGCCAACCAGAATTATTCTCAGCGAGTCAACCAGACTTCTTCTCAATGAGCCAGACTTACAAAGTCCAGTATCCACAGCAAGTCAAAGCCCAGTATCATCAGCGAGTCATAGACCAGTATCCTCAGCGAGTCAAAGTCCAGTATCCTCAGCGAGTCAAAGACCAGTATCCTCAGCGAGTCAAAGCCCAGTATCCTCAGCCAGTCAAAGACCAGTATCCTCAGCGAGTCAAAGTCCAGTATCCTCAGCGAGTCAAAGTCCAGTATCCTCAGCAAGTCAAAGACCAGTATCCTCAGCGAGTCAAAGACCAGTATCCTCAGCGAGTCAAAGCCCAGTAACCTCAGCGAGTCAAAGACCAGTATCCTCAGCGAGTCAAAGACCAGTATCCTCAGCGAGTCAAAGGCCAGTATCCTCAGCGAGTCAAAGACCAGTATCCTCAGCGAGTCAAAGACCAGTATCCTCAGCGAGTCAAAGACCAGTATCCTCAGCGAGTCAAAGACCAGTATCCTCAGCAAGTCTAAGAGCAATATCCTAAACAAGCTCAAAAGAAAGCATTTAATTTGGGGCCAGCCAAGGTATATAGATCCTCTACAGGTGATAGCTTTAGATTTGCAGCAAATTTAATTCCAATAAAAACTATGAGTCTTAGTATTATAAGCAAGTTGAACTATAGATAAAAAATAGGGGACAATCATACAAACCTTTGAAATAAAGCTCCAGGGGAATTGTCCGAATTTCTGCAAAAGAACGAATATGTTAGCCAAGTCACTGGTACCACTAAATAAGGAAAAAATCTATATGAGAGTGAAAAGGAACCATCGAGTGCTGTACAATTTTTTAAATATCACCCTGAACTTTGATCAAGTGGAAACTATTTCAAGAAGTTGCTTCTGTTTGCTTTACTTGCCTTTCATAAAAAAAAATAGCTGTTGATAATTGGTGCATAAATACTCCTTTTCTGAATTTTAACCTTGATTTCAATGTTTCCGATCAGCGGAGAGAGTGATCTCAGGATAAACAATGCTCTTCCTATTTTAAAATTTATAAATGAACTCTTAACATATTTCCAAGGTTGTGATAATTCCACTATCTAATTGACTTGGCAATTACCTGGTTTTTGAAAGTAGTGCATTTTTTACTAAGCCAAATCATCTCCCAACTCTCCTAGGCTGGTGTGTTAAATTGAAAATCCTCTCCCACAAGCCTAATATTCAAGCTCTTTTCCTTTATAACTTGGTTATGCAATATGGTTAAATTACTACAGATTGCTAGAATTTCTGTTCCTTTTCTCCTGAGCGAATAAATACGAAATGGAAAGTACAGAAACATATCTGCCTTCAGAGCTGTTTCAATTCTTCATAATGCATGACATAAATGAATGAAAATCCATCAAAATCATAACCTCCACGCATCATGGCTAATGTGGCATTACATTTCTATTTTTCTTTCCTTTTACTTCATCGGGTAATTTCTCTTTCAAATGGCTCTAACCAAATGATAAAGTTCAGTGGTTGAGATTCTGAACTTGCATCCATTGTTTGGACCTCACAATGAATTACAATAATTTATATACAATATTTGGCAAATGAAAAGGTCAACTTTTGGTTTCACCGAGGAACAGCATACGTAGATCACTGTACTTAATTCTCACGTTGAAAAAAATTAAGGGGCCACCCTTACACTCGTTTTTCAAGTGAATAACCTTTTCACAGGGTCAAAACATTGAGCCCTACTGACTAAGATTTACCTAATATTATGGAAATAACAAGAAAAGACCTTGAACCTGTTAGGAGCTTTCTTTTTAAATTGTTTATTGAATAAGAAATGTGGAGACAAATAATAACGCAAACAATGCATAATGATAGTTGCTTGGTCACGCCAGTTACTTATTGAAATTAGTTTTAATTTTTAATCCAAAAAAAAGGTAATCTTCGGAACGAACCAACATGACAGAGTTAAAAATCGATCTTTTGATGTACTTGGTTAAAGTAGTTGATTAGCTTCTTCGTGTCCTATAAAAATTCGGCGTTTTAACTGCGCCAGACTCCAAATCAAAGTAAATTAAGAACGTATCTTCGTTTGCAAGCGAACTCAGTTCAAGGTCAGATCATGGGTCATCTTTACTTTCGGAACGTAGTGACAGATTTCACAGGGAACTTTATAAAGAAAAATTTCCCAAATCCTTATAGGAGCTGCGTTCGTTTTTGGATCCATCTCAAACCTCCAGTAAACAAGCCTGATTGCAAATAGTTATTGAATAATGGGAGCAACTTCAGAATACCCGGCCACTCACGCCCTTTATAAATCGAGTGCTCCCGTGGTCCGCAGTCCGAAGTCGGCTAACAAATAAAATGTACTTGCTAAGATAAAGGATGAAGTGGTACCGCTGTCCGCCCTGCCGAAGTCGATAAATAAGTAGTAAACTAATTTATGAAGTCAAGTGATAACGCGGTCCGCACTACTGAAGCGGATAAATAAGTAGTAAAGTAATATGTAAACTCAAGTGCTACCGCGGTCCACACTCCCGCAGTGGATGAATAAGTATTAAACTAATTTTTAAACTGAAGTGCTACCGCGGTCCGCAGTACCGAAGTGGATGAATATGTATGAAATGAAACTTTAAAATGAAGTGCTACTGCTATCCGCACTACTGAAGTAGATGAATATGCAGTAATGTAATTTTTAAACTCAAGTGCTACCGCGGTCCGCACTCCCGCCGTGGATGAATAAGTATTAAACTAGGTGTTCAAATGAACTGCTACCGCGGTCCGTAGTACCGCAGTCCTTGAATAAGTAATAAAGTGAGCTCTAAACTAAATTGCCATACGCTAAAACCCTATAAAGAAATACGTTAAAAGCCTAAAACCTAACCCTAACCCAAAACCCTAACCCGAGGGTTATGAGTATTTCAAAATATCCTGAAATAAAGCATTGTAATAACTATGTGGAAGCTTAAAAGATGTGAAATACAAGAAAATTAGCCAATAGAGGTTTCCCGCTGACGTCACGTATGCCGTAGCAACCATGTTGGCTACCATCTTGAAGGTCAGGTCTTCCAATGTTAACAAGCGATTCTGACAATGTCTGCGAAAAAAACTTACGTTTCAACGCTCGATCCGCTCGATAAAGAGAAATATTTGCAAAAAATAGCTTGTATAGACAACATTGATCCGTTTGAGATCGCAAATAAGGAATGATCGTCAAATGTTAGCGATTTTCCACCGATAACTTACGTGGACCTCGTGAACCATCTAGTCCTAAATTCACTGGACGAAAAAATTAGGATGTATATGAAGACAGTTTAAAAAGAATTTCGTCTCTTTAGATTTTGCAAACGAAATTTTAGGCCTTGAATTCTAGCCAAAAGGTACTTTGTATTGCTTCCCAATAATGCTAGCTGAGTGGCTGCAAATCCTTTAGAAGATCAATTGTAAGTTTAAAGCGCTTTGACAACCTACAATCCAAAAATGTTTGATGGTTTTACTCCCTCGAAAAGGGTATATTTTCAACTGAACTGGGTTTCCTTGATACAGCGACGTTAACGTTAATAGTAATTTTTCTCATTGCTTTACCACATGGTTGGCTCTTGAAACAATGATTTCTTTTGTTCAAAGGTTGGAAAAATTTGATGGAACATCAAAAGAAATTTGATATTAATGTTTGTAGACCAGATACATCACTATAAGTGATGAGCCAGCTCTAGGAAATCACTCGGGTGTAATAATACACTGATGGGTAGACCCTTAATATACCAGGTCTATAAGGAAACATTTGGTTACACAACAACCCAAAATGACCCACCAAGAGGTTCAGGGAAAAAATCCTTGCCAAAATGAATTGCCAACCCCTTCCCCAAAGAACAAAATAGTTGGACCCTTACAGTAATTACCTAGAAAAATAGGGCTACACTGCATTCATGTGTGTCACATTAAGAGCAGCCCCTTTGCAACAGCTGAAGGAGCACTTCTAGTAGGTTTTTTTTGTATTTTTTATTTTTGGCAGTCTGTGTGTTGCCTCTAAGAAAACACTGGGTTACATCACCATTTGCTGGTGCCCAAATTACACAGTCCCTAAAAAATAGAAGTCACACTCATCAATACTGCTCCAAATAACAATAATAGTTAATTCACTCCCAATAATTAAATTTTATAGTAAAGTACACAATCAGTGCATTGATATTTATGGGAAATGCATGGAAACACAACCCCAAATAGAAAACAAAACAAAACAGGTGATATTCTGGTACAAAAATATCTGCCCCTGAAAATGAAATAAACCAGACACAAGAGTGGCAGGGCTCACTCCCTGCCAAAGCAATATAAATTTGTAATTCCAATATGCATTGACTTGTATACAAGTCCCCACGACACTGCAATGCAATGTGCTTCCATGGGTATATGCTCCAATTAACCAGTAATTTCAAGGTTTATCAATCTCAATTAACCTTAAAAGTCAAACTTATTCCAGTGAAAAAGTTTGCATGCAAACTAGTCTGGTTTCCCATACTAGAAAGTTCAATTTCGGGAAAGCCGCAAATGAAACATTACTCACTTCCGAACACCAGAGAAGCACTGAGTGGCAAGATGTGCCATTTTGCCAGCTGCCAACCTTCGATGTGCCATCGAGAAAGTTTTAAGTGCTTCAATGGGTATGCTCTGATGAACTGGTAATTTCAATGTTCACATCTATCTCAAACAACCTTAAAAGTCAAACTTACTCCAGAGAAACAGTTTGCATGTAAACTATTCTGGTTTACAATACCAGAAACTACAATTTCAGGAAAGCCACAAATGAAACATTACTCACTTTGAACAACAGATAAGTCCTGATTGGCAAGACTTAACATTGAGAAAGCCTTCAGTGCTTAATAAGGACTACTTAGGATTTCGATTTGAGTCTTTTAGAGAAAAGATCGAGCGCTTTTTCTCCTTGATGGACTATAACACTTGGGAAACAATAATATCCCTTCTTGTCGCGATTTGAGCGGTTGAAACAACCGACAACAGAGCAAAAATTGTCCATCTTTACTTCAGCCCTTCGGTTCGTCTTCTGTTTTCCGCGAGAAGTTGACCTTCAAGATGGCCGTGAATGCGTTGCTATGGAAACGCGACGTCATGCGGGAAACCTCTATCGACTGCGGGACTACGGTAGCAAGGAAGAACAAGATGAACACCAACTCGTATGATGCAAGCGGAATATTTTGTGATGTTTAATATCGTCGGCATCCGTTCGTATCGAGAGACGAACCTCAACACTTACTACGACGTTTAATATAATGCAGATATTAGGTAAAGGATATGCAAGCGGTATATTTTGTGATGTTTAATATCGTCGGCATCCGTTCGTATCGAGAGACGAACATCAATACTAACTACGATGTTTAATATAATGCAGATATTAGGTAAAGTATGTAGACTGCGGTACTGCGGTAGCAGGATTTGATGAATGATTTTTCAGTGGCCGGGAATTCTGAAGTTTAGCCGAATAATGAAACGCTGGGGCCAAATTTATGCAAGCATGGAATTGTTTCGCGTAATTCCGCTCAAAACCTCTTTGGCTATTGGACAGGAGGGTAATCAAAACCCTTGCTTGGCATTTATGATACTGCAATAAGAATACGTGGCACTAGCTTACTTGTAACATAAGTTGAACGGTGAACTTATAAAATTCAGCTGAATTTAGTCACGTACTTACCCGACTCTCGACTCTTGCCTTGTAAACAACGTAGCAACCGGTAGCATTTCAAAAGCATAGATGTGTCATCATGTAACAGAAATGGATTGTTTATGCGATGTATTCCACTACATTCTCGTTAAGCAACTTCTAAAACAACTGCCATTCTCGACACACGCCTACCATTGTGGCTGTAGCTGCTGGTTTCCTCTTTAAGCCATAACTAAGTCTAAGCTGTCACATCAAGTTGGAACACGCAGTGCTTGTTAAAAATTAAAAACACATCGAAGGGAGAAAAAGATAAGGCTGAAGGCGTGCACGAAGCCGGTAAATCTAAGATGTAAAATCACGACCTTGATGGCAAAGTAAACATTTGAATGACATTGCGGTTGATTCGTTTTAAGACAAAGGCTCTATTCTCCTCAAGGACCTTTGCCGGCGTGGGATAGTTCAATCCCGAGCCAAGGGGCATCTTGGCGTTTGTCAGCGGTATCACCTCAGGGAGGATGGGTTACCATAAGCGCACAGCCTCAAATAAGCGCCCACCCTGAAAGCCCAAAAATTAAGGTTACCTCCTACCTTCGCGGATGTCCTTCGGGAGAAAATTCGTACGCGCGCTAGTTGGAAGAAAATCCTAACAAACTAGACATCAAAACAAAGGTTAATAAATGCAATTTACGATAAAAATATAATTTCGGCGATTTTTTCATTTAGGAAGTGTCAGGAGCCAGAAAGGCGTGAAACGACCGAGTGTTCTTCTATCGAATTTATCGGGTATCGGATCCCGCGGCACGAGAAAAATGGCTGCCTAGTCTCATTCACAAGGCATCAATCAACAAAGGTGTGTCAGGCTTTTCCGATATTCTGATTGGTTGTCTGGATATTCGCATCTAAAGTTAGGGTAGCGAAAAATATGCGAAGCGTTTTGCGTAAATGGACACCACGTAAAAAATATTTAAAAGTTCAAAATTTCCTGACACACTTTTGTTAGTCATCATCACGGGAATGTTTTCGCGAAATTTCACGAAAATCGGTGAAATCTACATACCCTATAAATTCGTTCAAAGTGGATGTATTCCTCTCAAAATCAAATGCGAGATTTTAGCTCCCAAAGGTTTGTAAACAACTTGCGCCACACCAGGAGATTATCTCGCCTCCTGAAACCGCAAACCAATGAGATAGACGAGACCTGGCGTCAATGACAATGGATCAAGATTTTCCCGGGAAAAGTATCGTGTAGCAGTCTTTTTTTTTTTTTTTTTTTTTTTATCTCGCCCTGTTGATCGTTTAGTAATGGACAAAGTCGGCGAAGAGAAAACCCGCGGCAGAAAGGGTAAATCTGTCGCATTCTTCTTTTTCTCCATCGGTTTCGTCAGATTCCAACGAAGAATCTTGTTTACAACCTTCTGTGGTGTTGACTTGAATTTTTCAGCTCTTTACCCCAAGGATAATCGAATGCTGTCGATCTTCAATGGATGCCGAGCTTGTCGACGGCTCCTGGCCAAACCAAGAACCTTTGTCGCTTTGTTTTGTTTTGTTTTGTTTTTTTTTTGACAAAATGCTGCCATTTCTCTCTTCTTTGGACCTTTCTTTTTCTTTTTCTTTACCCAAGGACTCTTCTCTAATTTTGAGTTTTGTGTTATCTCCACGAGAAAAGACTTTCTACGAGCAGATTACTTCCACGTGTGAAATTTGTCAAGGGCGCGATGTAATATTCCTCCGAATATTCGAATATTCCCCCGGGGAGTTCGCCCATTTACGAGATTATGACACCTTCCTGATTTATTAACTTTTATTCGAAAATACGTTTTTTTAAATAAGTCGGACACTTTTTGAGATTTTTAATTTTTTTTTCTTTTGCAAACGCTAGTTAAAAAGTGTAACTTCAATCTAGTCAAAAAAAAAATCAGCCTCTGAAGGTAGGAAGTAACCTTAAATAAGCGTGCTTAATAATGAATAATAATAATATAATAATAACAATAATAATAATAATGGTCTCTATTGATTCAAAACAAAAAAATACAATCCTAGTGTTACAAGCAATTTGAGTTAAAAGAGTTAAAAGGTTAATAATTCCACATAATTAAATTTACCACCTGATTACAGTTAGAAATTGTCATATAGGTTATGTCTAAAAGTTAAACGACCAACGAATGTATTTTTAAAACGTTTTCTTTTGATGCTTGTTCTGGTGCCAGACCTAGTCCGTAAATTGTAGCTGCAGGCCTTTACAAGCGGAATAAAAAGCGACAGGGGTGATTGGCGGCCTTAGAAACCTTTTTAAAAATACTACTGCTTCTGTAAAATTGATGGTAAATTGTGATTTCTTGTAATAAAATTCCTTTTCCAACAACGATCGAAAAAAACATTGTACTGGGGTGGGGTCGGAGTCTGATGCTCCATATGGGCATACGTGAAATCGGGGAAGTTCTAAGGAATCGAAAAGAAAGTCTATTTCTACCTGCTTATACCCCTCTTTACGTAGAGATTTAAGGACATAGAAGCATTTAACATGTGTATTGAACCTACAGTCACTCTGAAAGGTGACACCTAGAATGCTCACATAAGTACAACTAGGGATCCCTAATACAGGAGGGTACAATTCATGATTGCCTTTCTAGGACTGTAAGCTCCTTACATTTGCTAGGGTTACAGAACATTCCATTCTTTTCTATCCACTCTAAGAAATGTTTGACCAATGTCTCAGACATGTCTTTAAATTGTAAACAGGAGCAATGATATTTGAAACAGCAGCATACTAGAATAACACTGGCAGGGTATCTAGATCATTAGATCTCTAGATCATTTATAAAAATATGGAATAGATAGGGTCCGCTTACGCTACCTTGAGTAGCACCTTGATTCAATAATTTCCAATCAAAAGAAATATTATTGTAGCAAATTCTTTGGTTTCTACCTTTCAAAACACACTGGTATAGTTTAATTATATATGGATTTAATTGGAGATTTCTCAACTTTCTTGCGAACAAGAATCAGAATACGGCAATTGAATTTTTTTTATTGGTTGATTGAAAAAGTGATGGACTCAACACAGAAAGTGTGTTTTTCTGAAGGGATCGATAGATCGATGTTTTAACAGTTTTTTTTTTTTTTTGCCTTAATTAAAGTTTTCCATTGTAAACTCCCAAACTGCCACTCGATGCGTGGAAAACATCCAACCAAAGCCACTGCATAAAGCAATGACGGGAAGATGTTTTTCATGAAACGATGGATTACTGTTGTTCCTGCCAAAGACGTACAAGTAGATATAAGTCATTTCATTAACTTGTTTGGAATAAAAAGTAGAAAAGAAGAAATTGTAGAGCCGGTGCAAGCGAGCGGATATGTAAATGTAGAAAAGTAAGATGTCAGAATAGCATGAAATAACAAATTTAAAAAAAGAAAAAGTTTGTGATCAGCATCAAAGGAGAAATCGAGATGTTTTTCTTGATATGTAAAGAAAATCGCGAAAAAAGGTTGTATGTTTGAAAACACAGAAATGAGGTGCGTAGCCATTCAAAGCCTTTCTCAGGCCACACTTTCACCATCTGCTTACACTTAAAAGTAAACCGTTCTGAAAATCCACACCCACGTCTAGGGTAATCCGAGAAGAAACTTCAGATGTTAATACATAGGGTTTCCTTTCATATTTATATATGAATCTTAAGCTGCCCTGTACTTCTGTGATGCACTTCACCCAAATATTACTAAGATGTCATGGCCTCCGAAACCTACCGAGCTATGTGATAGTGCAGTCAAACTTTCAGAAGAACTAGATGCGTTTCTATACTCTAAACTGGCAACACACACACATCTCGGCGGAATATTCTGATCGCGTGCGGCGCCTTGTTACCTCTTTTGGCCAGGACATTATTTAAGGAGTTACGGCAGGATTACAAAAACCACCCAAGCAAATACTGTTACCGTATGCCGAACAATGTTCAACTTATCCAGATGCCACACCGATTGGGGCATGAGATCGGTCCTTTGCCTGAAACTATCAAGCCATATATCAAAGCAACACTCCCGTGGGGTATTATAGATAGATTGGAGGAGACCCTTTCTGGTGCGGGAACCAAAAGGCCAGTGGCTAGGATGGATTTAACATTTCTGTCCTTAATGAGGATCAACTGTCTCACTGGCTGTCAACAGGTATCTCCCGAGTATCGATGTGCCTGCTAATGACATGGCTACCGTTCACAAGGTTCTAGTGCAGTCTCTCAAGGTAAAGAACACGCTCAACTTAAAGAGCATCGGCTTCGTCATTGACTTAACACTGTATGCAAAGGCAAGCGAGGGACAATGGAAACAAAGCGCAAAATTGAAAGATATGGTTATGAAAATGGAAGTATTCCACACAGCATGCACCATGTTGTCCAACACTGGCAAACGCTTCCAGGATGCTGGCTTGCGGGAACTGTGTGTAGAGTGTGATGTGATAGCAGAAGGTTCTATTGCAGAAGTTCTAAAGGGACTTACTCGTGTATGAAGCCCGATAGTGATAAATCCCTTGATTCCACTATTCCTGGTAAGTGGAAAAATTTTCTTTACAGAATTTTAAAAAATTAAAAATGAAAAAATGAAGCTGTAAACCTATTTGTTTCTGTACTTCTAAACATAGCAAACTTTACATAAAGTAACAAGAAATCACCTTTATAAAGTTATGTTTTTATAGACTCATGCATAATACAAATTTAACTGCCAACTGCAAGAAGAAAAAAAATCAAGGCCTTTCCCTTTAACTTTAAAGATGACAAGGACGTGGGAGGGCAAAGACATGACATTGAGGAGAGGAAAACTTTAAGTGAGGGTAAGATTTAACAAACAAAATTCATTAAGTTTCATGGCTGGAGAATTTCTCCAGTTTTCTAATTTGCTCAAAGCATTCCAAAATGGGAAATTCAGGCCAATCCCGCATGACCAAAAACCTATAAACAACTGACGACAACAATTTATTCTTACTATCCTCACAGAACCAGAAATGAAGAAAAAGAAGACCCGAAAGAGAAGAAAGAAGAAAAATAATGAATCTCAGCAAGAAGGAAACGAAAAACCTAGTTAAAGTGTAGATGAAGTTATTAATAAGTGCAAAAATTATCATGCAATGTCTTCTATTTTGAAATAGCCTTAACTTTTCTTTTAATACCTGTCAAAAAGTTATCTTTGCAAATGTGATGAGAATAAATGATATAAAGATTTCCAATATGTATTAGTCGACTGTAATCGGGCCAGATGGTATTATTTGACAACATTTTCCAGAGGCAAAGAGGTCAACGAGCTATACTTATATGCAACTGATAACAAAAATTTTTGTTTCAGTCATCATGGTCATTATGCACTTATCAGCGGCCGTCCCAGGGGGGAAGAGGGTGACCCCGGGAACCCCTGGGCATTTGCAAAGGAATTTCCTAAGCCCCCCAACCAACAATAACATTGTTCAATATAAAGCTACCAATGCCCTTCCCCTGGGGACAAAGAAGTATGCTCTACTAACTCAAACAATGTAATGCTCCAAAAGAATGTTATTTGCCACAAACAAAAACTTACTTCAGCTTGTGTTTACTATACAGGGCTATACAGGGCTCAAAGTTAAAAACATCCTATGTGGCTTTTTGCCGGCGACTAACTGGAAAAAGTAGTAGTAGTAGTAGTTTTTTTACATCTGTAGGTATCAATGGTAATAGCCAGTCACCATGGTAAGGATCTTTTATTCTCAAGATGGCGGCAATGGTAAAAATCCAGTGGGTGTTTTCCCATGTGTCTCGTCTCGGAGGTGCAAATGCACTTCAATGCAAAATTGGCGACGAAAGTCTATTCCCCCGTATGACCCCAGGGTCAATCCCCAGGATGGCAGCTGCTAAGTGCATAATTATTAATCTCGTTATCTGTTTCTTAAAAATTTACCAACAATCACTAAATCAAAGCTCTCTTTCTAAAAATATCCTTACCGAAGCAATCTCATCTCTGTAATAATCTAGAAAATTTTCCTAAACATAAACATGTCAGAGCATTTTTTCATAGCGAATCAGATTTGTCATTTTGATTTGCGTTTATTTTGATGAGATCCCTGAGATAAAAGATAGTTTACGACGAAAAAATTCATTTTAAGAAAGAAATGATCATGTACTTTTAGATCATGTATTCTATGAATACAGTTTTCATAAATTACTCGGGCTTTCCGAAGGAAACGCCCGCAATAAATTCGGCTTTTTTTTTTTTCAATTTGAACCTTTGGCATCTGTAAGAACCTACTGCTATATAGTAATATATTTTTTTGATTATTGTCTAGTACCATAACAACATTCATTACACTCTAGCAGGCAAAAATAAAAACAAGTAGACTTATCCATGATTGGAAATGACAAAATTGCGTAACGACAGCACAAATGGCAATAGGGCAGTCTCCTAAAGATAACTCCAGATGTGCGATAGAGAAAGCCCAAGTTCAAGCAGCTATGCGTCTGCTTGAAGGGAAAAAAAGTCTAAAACAGCAAAATATGATGAAATATTCCTTGCATAATGAATATGAAGTTTCAGCATTTAATTTTTATTTATCAAAATGTACATCTTTCATGGTTTTAATTTCTGGTTTCCCTCTTGTTGTGGAAAAATGAAGTAACCTTAGTAATGGGATAGGATCCGATTCAAGCTTTGAACTTAATTCGACATAAATATCCAGTGCTACTTTATCTGCTGAAATTCATGCCAGAAGCTCTATAAAAATATCGGTTTAGGCCTTCCCTGCACTTTGTAATCCCAAGAAAAAGAAAATAGAGATTACCTTAACATATTGCAGCAAAATCCCAGCTTATCTTGAACCTAAAACTTTACCCTGGAAAAAAAACTATACTTCGGCGCATGCGCCAAGAGCAAAGTTTGGCACACGAGCCTTCTTTCGCAAAACGACTCTCGTTTTGTCAAACGAGTCTCGTTTTGTCAAACGAGTCTCGTTTCTAAAAACGAGTCTCGTTTCTAAAAACGAGTCTCGTTTCTACAAACGAGTCTCGTTTCTATTCACAAACAAACGAGTCTCGCTTTAAATCGTTTATCGAGTGATTTATAAATCGTGACGATTTAAAATCGACTCGTTGCCAAGAAAATGTGAGTGCGTTTCTATTCACAAACAAACGATTCTCGCTTTAAATCGTCTATCGAGTGACTTATAAATCGTGACGATTTAAAATCGACTCGTTGCCTAGAAACTGTGAGTGATCCAGGGATTGATTGATTGAGTGAGTGAGTGAGTGAGTGAGTGAATGAGTGAGTGAGTGAGTGAGTGAGTGAGTGAGTGAATGAGTGTATGAGTAAGTGAGGGATTGATTGAGTGAATGAGTGAGTGAGTGAGTGAATGAGTGAGTGAGTGAGTGAATGAGTGAGTGAGTGAGTGAGTGAGTGAGTAAGTGAGGGATTGATTGAGTGAATGAGTGAGTGAGTGAGTGAATGAGTGAGTGAGTAAGTGAGAGAGAGTAACAATAGAATTCCGATCTTGACCCCTTTTTGACGGGATGTTTCTAGGCGCTACCTACTCTTTGTTTCGGAGTACTACAGAAAAAAATAAACATCACAAAATAATTTCGAGAATTGTTTTTCAGAGGGGAAACATTTTACCGTTTTAGTCAGCGAATTATGCCCAGTAGATCGAAAGATATAATTATTTCAGTTCTTGCCGTGACACTAACGACAGATAATAAACATCTCAAAATAAATTCACAATAGCGCCTCCGGGGGCACATAATCGATTCGCAGAAATATCGAAAGCTAGCCGAAAGCTTCCTTTTTAGGTAAGCTTTTCCGGTCAAAAAGTTTTAATTATGATGGTTCCTTCTCCCATATTAAAACGCAAGATTAAGAAGACATGAATTGTGCCAATTGATGAATTTTAGTGTGCTGCTAAAGTTGCCAACATTTGCATAGCGATCTACCACACATTGATATAGAATAATCTGTTCAAAGATAATTTAGAACAACCGTGGCTAATGAAGTCACAATGTTGCCTTTTTTGGTAGGCGCCCGGAAATTTTGCTACTTAGTGAGCAATACAATTAGTTTTCAACAGCCCCCTTTTTTGTTGATTTGACTGTTACTTGCTTTCAGTTAGTGGTCTTTTAAATAATGAAAAGGCTGTACAGAGTTAACATGAAGTAATCGTGATAAAGTGGTAAAATGTGATGGGGAGTTTTTTCAATGAATTAAAAACTTGCAACTATGTGGCTACCACTACTTATTTGCATGTTAAAACTTAAGAAACATAGTGCTCGTAACTTAATTCGCATCAGCTTGATATACTGTAAAGACTATATCGTTCTAGCTACTTGACAAATGTTTTCCACCCAGGAAAGTGTCTCTCTTGCTTCCACTCTTATACTTGAGTGGACGAAGTTTGGAAACAAACATATGACGAAGGAGTGTGTTTAATAATTTGATGTAAATAAATTGAAAACTTCATGTTTGATGTGATGCATTAAGTACTACGCAGGGAGCATTTCTTGAGTATTCAAAATTCTCAGAAAATGAACAATAGGGATATTTAAAATTCGCTGCACAATTCTAATGAGTATTCAAAATTCTCGGAAAATGAACAATGGTCCGTTCAAGGTAAAAACATGCGATAGCTTTTCTCTCAATAAAAATGTTTAGTTCATAAACAAATCTTAATTAAAAAAATAAAAATGTAACGTGTGAGTCCGTTCCCTAACAGTCACGAAAGTGTTTGACTTTAAATTTCATACAAAATTCGCAAGTGAGGAAAATAATAACAACGATACATCAACGCAATTCAATGGCATGATTCCAAGAGAAATAATCAAATCACCCATTTCATACATTAAAAAATTCTCAGAAAAAAATCGAGCGATAAGATTATTCAAAAACGCAGCACCATGCTCATGAACATCACAATTCTCGGGTAAAAAATAAACCATAGAGCAGACAAATCGGGGAAAATACGAAATGACAGCAGGCGTTGTAACCTAGGTAGTCTCATTATTATCTGTCCATCAAACTTTAATCAAGTCATAGCATCGTTACATTTTTTGGGATCAAAGTCAATGACCTGTCTGTCAAAATTGTTACCGATTTTTTTTCTGAGTTATGACATGTGTCAATTAATTATAGGCCAATGGAAAACTAGCAATGGTTGTATAAGAGTGGCTACGAGTGGGAATGGTATGATCATACATGGGACCAAAGTGATGATGAAGAAAGTTCAGTTTCATCCAATCAGACAAGTGGTGTATCTCACTGAAATCCATCCCTCCATAGAAGTCGAAAAGAAGATAAATACAATCAAACCGTTCCTGGATATCCGTTTAAACACAAAATGAAAAACTTAAAAGAGAGGCAACATAGCAAGTACCTATATACAAGCAAGTTTTACACAAAACCTCGACATCTATATGTGATAAAGCGATTAGAAGAATTACAAGGAGCATAATCCAAAATCGACTTTAGCTCAGATGATATCGACTTGCATCAATGGTTACAAAACATTCAAAGTACCACTACTAAAAGGTGGAAACATTGCCACGGTCGCCACGCGACCGCATTCCGGACGCGCGCGTGCAGGAGCAGGAAAGAGGAAGAAAGAGAAGGGAAGAGTGTAAATAGAATTATCTATCACTGTTATAAACTGTTTTAAAAAAGTTAAAGTCTCATTTCTTAGTGGCAATGTCTTACCGCGAGTGTAGATGAGCCCCACGAACTGAGTACATTTGAGAAATAAAATGACTATAACGAGAGAGTAAATGAGAAGAATAAATAATTGTGAGAGTGAGTAAATTTGATGCAAACGAAATGACATCTAGTTTACTCTCTATTTCAATCACAGCAAATTTTGGCGTATCGTGTCCGACGTGATTAAGAAATGTCCATAGGTTCTTCCCCTATTTCACGTAACCAATGTTTACACTTTGAACACATAAAAATTTGAAGGAGCGCTTCAGTTGATTTCCTTCAATGATCGCAGAAAAATGTCTTCAACGGTAAATTGCGATACGCACTCGGCGGTGTGGATAGAGGTGTTGTAGAGTATTTTAAAGGATTGCTATTTTGAGTATTTTTAGGTTTCCCTTTTGTTTTGTTAAGTCTCGCCTTTTTGCGTCAACGTATTATTTTGGTAATTTTATAGTTTTGATCTTTTATTTTTGGTGTGTGCTTGAACTTGGCTCCGTTGGCGGATTTCCGTCTTGCCGTGCTAGACATTTTAATCGCTTGTTATGGTTGAGAATAATTAGTTTCATATAGGTGGTCATGTTTGGGTTGGTAAAACTGACCTTCAGTTTTACCCACGCTGAAGATTCTGCTTGTGCGCGTGATTCTCGTATGTACCTCGATCATTGGCGTTTAATTGGTTCTTTGGTGCTCGCCAACTGTTTCGGAGCGAGCCACCCTATTTCCCCCTTTGCAAAACAACGAATACACTGCGGAAACTCTCACGGTCAGCTAACCCAAACAGGTCTACGATTTTCCTACTTAAAGCGTTGGTTCCTCACGCTAGAGTATGGTGATGATTGTTATTAGATGCATAGAGCGTTGCTTTAGTAGCTCTCCAGAAGAGAATAAAGAAGAAAATTACAGAGTCCTGGTACCTTTCATCAATTCGTATAAGCAAGTGGCAAAAACCCCCAACAAAACCGGTGGAGCACCCGTTATCTACAAGTTGTTAAAGGACGCTTTTGGAATTTTGTTCCGGTAGCCAAAGTTCTGACTCCGAAGAAGATCTTATTTACGAGGGCGGAGAGACCAGAGAAAATCTTTCCGATCGTGAAAATTTATCGGGAGGATCGCTCGAGGCTGATAAACTTGCTTTCAGTAAAGTCAAGCCTACCGATATTTCAGTAGATGAGAGAATTAATTTAGCGCAACATGTTAGTTCAAAGATAATTGTCAAACCTTGCCAAAACATTCATCTAGTCAACATCCGCAGAGTGGTAGACAAAAACAAGGCGCTTGTTTGGAGAGTGGTATCGCCATTATTTTGTCCATTATTCTAGCTATCGTTATTAAGGTACTTGAATTGTTTGAAGTAGTCATGACAAGTACTGTGGAAGTACTTAAACGACCTCCGGTGTCTGGCAAAGGACACGCGACTTTATTTTCAGGCGCCAGTACGCCGAATTTTTCTACTTTGTCTATTCAGGATAAAACTACTCAGTGTTTATGTGAGGTCTCAAAGGAAGAACCTCCAAGTTCTAAAAGTTCTGTTGTTGAAGAAAACAGCCTAGTTTTTGAGCAAGCAGATGTTTTTGTTGATGATATGTTGAGTGGTGACGATATTGTTATTTCGGAGGTCATTTCGAACAACGCTAAGCAAAACGAGGTACCCGATAGCAACGAAACTTTATGTAGTGACTACTCGCCTTTGGCTAGCAGTGATTTAGAGAATGGCGAACAGGTGTCAACAAGTTTATCCGTCACGAGGACTTTGAATAATTTTAGCAGCAGCGCTGAAGCGGATTCTTTTGTACAGCCGATATCAAATCCCGTTAGTAATTATGTAGAGGACGAAGTTGATAACATTTCTATTTCTTTTGCACCGGCTGGAAGTTCTCTTCTATCTGTTAGCATGAAGGGTTATGATTTTCAATGTTTAATAGATTCCGGAGCTTCTGTCACAGCAGTAAGTGCTTAAGTGTGGCGTCAGTATTTATGTCACGCTTACCCAAAACTTGGTGTGCCTGATTCAGAAAGTGCGACTACAGTCAATGGTTCTCTTTTGACTACAATAGTAAAGACTTCGATGGAATTCGTTATTTATTCTCGTGTATTTATTTTCTAAGTAGGTGTGATAGAGGGCCTGTCTTTTGATTTTATGCTGAGTAGAGATTTTCTTCAACGATTTTGTTTCAAAGTTAATTTTGAGAATGGATTAGTTAGTTTTTCCTTCTGAGCCCAGACCTTTTCCTTTTGAGGGTGTACGCGTAGATGACGACAATTATTTAATCGATAAAGCCTTCATTCTTCGGCCCATGCCTCTCGTACCTTTGTGATTCCACCTCAGTCACAAATTTTGATTTCTGAGGAACTTGAAGACTCGTCAAATAAGTATGGTATCGATGACATGATTGTTCCAAAGCCTGATTTATCTCACCGTTATTCGATTTTTGGAGTATCAGAGCTTGTTAGTATTGCAGAGGATGGTACTATCCCTATTAGGTTGGTTAATCCTTCTTTTAAACCAGTGAAAATTTACCGTAGGACCCGTCTAGCTAATTTTGAGGAGGTAGATCGTAATATAACTAACTGCAAAAAGTACTGTTTCGGCCTTCTGGGCCTCGTCAGTGCAGTGCTGATGCTAGAATGGGGGAGAACTGAGATGGTCACCCCAAACGACCCAACCTTTGTGGTATCGTCTAAGCCATGCCAGAGTGTTCAAACTAGAGTAAACTAGCGAGCATGCGCAATTGCAGCAGCAATGACTCATCCTAGATAGAGTGCTCAATTTGGACATGATATATATATAATATTTATTAAAAACTTGATCATTGGATAATGCAATTCAAGACCTTTTATTGGCTTAGCCATTATGGTATATCAGCCAATATACCATAATCTACAAATATGGTTAGCACGTGTCAGCTTAAAATTAAAAGGGAGCTAACAATTTAATGAAATTTAATAATTTGATTTAAGGTTTGTAATAAAACAATTACTCCACTCGCGCTTGTTGGATATGAGACGATTATAGCCAACTCGGCACTACGCACCCCGTTGGCTATCTATCATCTCATATCCAATGCGCACTCGTGGAATAATTGTTAAATATATATATATATATATATATAAGCAGAAAAGTGATGGTCAAGAGGCCAACTCCAATGTAGCTTTGTTGGTTTATTAGCTCGAAGTTTCGAACATCTCGGTCTTCCTCGGAGGCTTAATTATATATATATATATATAAGCCTGCTCTGTTAAATAGATATGCCTGCACACTATACAACTGTAGTGCATGGCCTTTAATAATTAAGCATCAACATGCTTACATTCTCTCTCATCAATTTATTTACCGGAGGTGTATGACTGGGTGGGTCAAGAGACTTCCCAAGACTATTTTACATTACATCAACTTGAATCTGGTTTTTTTTTTCTGATACAAAACTACCCACTGATAATCTCATCCAATCAGAAAAATCGTGCCTGATAACAAGGGTAAGTAACATGTAAAAAGGATCTTGAAAAGGCCATGTAGTAACAGCTAAATTAAAAAAAAATGGTTTATGTCAATTTTACTTCACAGAAAAAAGATGAAGCAAATGAAATATTTGGAAAAGATGATGAGGTGAGAAAAATGAAAACAGATCATTTGGTCCCTTCGTTTTTTTTTTTTCTTTTTAAAAATCCATCTTATTAATTTTACTTATCTTTCAAAACTCTAGTTGATTTCAGGTGTCTTTCTATGGCAAGTTTGATTCTGATAAATCCCTTGATTCCACTATTCCTGGTAAGTAGAGAATTCTCTTTACAGAATTTTAAAAAAATTAAAAATGAAAAAATGAAGCTGTAAACCTATTTGTTTCTGTACTTCTAAAGATAGCAAACTTTAAATAAAGTAACAAGAAATCACCTTTATAAAGTTATATTTTTATATACTCATGCATAATACAAATTTAACTGCGAACTGCAAGATGAAAAAAAAATCAAGGCCTTTCTCTTTAACTTTAAAGATGACAAGGACTTGGGAGAGCAAAGACACGACATTGAGGAGAGGAAGACTTTAAGTGAGGGTAAGATTTAACAAACAAAATTCATTAAGTTTCATTGCTGGTGAATTTCTCCAGTTTTCTTATTTGCTCAAAGCATTCCAAAATGGGAAATTCCAATCCTGCATGACCATTAGCAAAAACCTATAAACGAATGACAACAAAAATTTCTTACTATCCTCAAAAAACTAGAAATGAAGAAAAAGAAGACCCGAAAGAGAAGAAAGAAGAAAATTAATGAATCTCAGCAAGAAGGAAACGAAAAACCTAGTTAAAGTGTAGATGAAGTTATTAATAAGTGCAAAAATTATCATGTAATGTCTTGTATATTGAAATAGCCTTAACTTTTCTTTTGCTACTTGTCAAAAAGTTATCTTTGCAAATTTGATGAGAATAAATGATATAAAGTTTTCCAATATGTATTAGTCGACTGTAATCGGGCCAGATATTTGGTATTATTTGACAACATTTTCCAGAGGCAAAGAGATCAATGAGCTATAATTATATGCAACTGATAACAAAAATTTTTGTTTTAGTCATCATGGTAATTATGCACTTACCAGCGGCCCTCCCAGGGGGGGGGGGGGGAAAGAGGGTAACCCTGGAGAACCCCTGGGCATTGCAAAGGCATTTCCTAAACCCCCTAACCAACAATAACATTGTTCAACATAAAGCTACCAATGCCCCTCCCCTGGGGACAAAGAAGTATGCTCTACTAACTCAAACAATGTAATGCTCCAAACGAATGTTATTTGCCACAAACAAAAACTTACTTCAGCTTGTGTTTACTATACAGGGCTCAAAGTTAAAAACATCCAATGTGGCTTTTGGCGGCGACTAACTGGAAAAAGTGGTAGTAGTAGTAGTAGTTTTTTTACATCTGAAGATATCAATGGTAATAACCAGTCCCCATGGTAAGGACCTCTTATTCTCAAGATGGCGGCAATGGTAAAAATCCAGTGGGTGTTTTCCCATGTGTCTCGTCTCGGAAGTGCAAATGCACTTCAATGCCCCCGTCCTAGAACAAAAATTGGCGACAAAAGTCTATTCCCCTGTATGACCCCAGGGTCGACCCCCAGGATGGCAGCTGCTAAGTGCATAATTATTAACCTCGTTATCTGTTTGTTAAAAATTCACAAACAATCATTTTATAAATCAAAGATCTCTTGCTAATAATATCCTTACCGAAGCAATCTAATCTCTGTAATAATCTAGAAAAGTTTCCTAAACATAAACATGTCAGAACATTTTTTCATAGCGAATTAGATTTGTCATTTTGATTTGCGTTTATTTTGATGAGATCTCTGAGATAAAAGATAGTTTATGACGAAAAAATTCATTTTAAGAAAGAAATGATCATGTACTTTTAGATCATATATCCTATGAATACACTCCTCATAAATTACTGGGGCTTTCCAAAGGATACGGCCGAGATAAATTCGGCTTTTTTTTCGCTGAGAATAAGTCTGGTTGGCTCGCTGAGAATAATTCTGGTTAGCTCGCTGAGAATAAGTCTAGTTAGCTCGCTGAGAACGAGTCTGGTTGACTTGCTGAGATGTTTGGTATTGCTATAATAAAAATTATTTCAGCCAACATTTCTGAAATAGGGTTAGTTGTAGTGGGAGTATGTCTCTCTGTCATTAGAAAGACATACTCCCACTTGTTTTTTCCTCTTTTTTTCCCCAGTACAACTGTCTAATGGCAAGTGATGGATGTTTACATTGTAACAATGAAGCTGTGAATGAATAGGGGTGGTAGGTGTGAATTATGTAAATCTTATTGTGGAATCTTAAAGTAACATGCCCCACCTTTCCTCCAAAAAAAATAAAAATAACCAGAATACTAAATGCCAAGTTGTCAACCCTTTCTCTTACAACTTAGTTGATTTCTGGTACTTAATTTAGTTCATAACTTCCTTTCCTTTTTTTTTTTAATTCTCTTCCTTGCCATGGTCATAATCACTGCAAATTCTGGGTTTACCTTATTTATCATTTTTGGCCTAGAGTTCCTTCTTGTCTCTTGGAAGTCAAATCATCCATCTAGAAGGCCTTTTTTAGTTGAAGAGTGTTTCATCTTCCTATTACCCATGCCTGTCATCTTAAATTGACTTTCACTCAAAATTCACACCTAACTTTTTGTATTTGTTTCTCTTCCACAGTTGATGACTGGGATGGGAATTCACAGAAATGCAAACCAATGATATTTATCATGTGTTAAATAAATTAATCTTGAATATTAATAAAAATCATCAAAATATACTGGCTGACTTATGCAAAATAGTTATGGTAGCATGGGAAAAAATAGGGAGATAAAGAGAACCATCTGAATTAAATTAAATAAGTTTAGATCCTAAAAGTGATTACAGTGAAGGAAAAATGTCTGATTCAGTTAATAGCAAATCAGTTCTTGAAAATCTTGTAAGAAATAATAAGGAATGCACAGGGTTTTCAATGAATTCATAATGCAAGATCATCCCATGTTAATGTCACATCTCGTAATATACAGTGTGCAAGTTGAAACGGCGGACAGTTGTGTTGTGGGATTCACACTCTTTAAGAGTTAAAGCACTTTTATGATTAATTTTGGAGCGTTTTCATGATTCCGGCATTCTTTCATTAGAGTGAATTTAGTTTATAAGGTCATTTTCGAAATTATAGACTGAGAGCCATTCATTGCGGAAAAATCTGAATCGAACAAACTAGCCGGGAAGTTTAGTAACAGAAACGCTCCTTGCGGGGTATTTTGTGCACCATTAAATATGAAGTTTTAAGTCACATGAAATTATAATAATTAAACATTGTGTCGTTATATGACTGGTTTTTGAACTTAGTTCTTTGAAGTATTAGATAAGTTCGAGGGAGGCAACACCATACACTGTCCTGAATGAAAAACATTCATCAGATAGTGGAGGTAACTTCGCCACAGCCGTGCTTCAAGCTGATGCGAAGTTACAAACAAAAGTCGCTTTTGTTTTAATATGTTTCAGATTGAAGTGTACATTAAGACGCTTCAAGGTACTAAATCATCGAAGTCAATTCTACTTGTATTGAGCTACTTTATCACAATAACTCGTCTTACCTTGGTACAACCTTTCCAATATTTCCAACGCTGGACCAAATACTCCAAGATGGCGAAATAAGGGAGAAAACAATTTGCCCTCGTCACCAGATTCCTTTAAGTTGTGGAGAAGAAAAAAAAACACGATGACGTCACTAATGTTGCCACTTTAGGTTTTAGCCTTAGCAGGAGTTACAAATAATTTGGATCACATTTTGTTCCTGGGCAACCGAGCCCGATATGCATTTGGGATCACTCACAGTTTCTGGGCAACGAGTCGATTTTAAATCGTCACGATTTATAAGTCACTCGATAAACGATTTAAAGCGAGACTCGTTTGTTTGTGAATAGAAAGGAGACTCGTTTGTAGAAACGAGACTCGTTTGTAGAAACGAGACTCGTTTGTAGAAACAAGACTCGTTTTTAGAAACGAGACTCGTTTTTAGAAACGAGACTCGTTTGACAAAACGAGAGTCGTTTTGCGAAAGAAGGCTCGTGTGCCAAACTTTGCTCTTGGCGCATGCGCAGAGGTATAGTTTTTTTTTCCAGGGTAAAGTTTTAGGTTCAAGATAAGCTGGGATTTTGCTGCAATATGTTAAGGTAATCTCTATTTTCTTTTTCTTGGGATTACAAAGTGCAGGGAAGGCCTAAACCGATATTTTTATAGAGCTTCTGGCATAAATTTCAGCAGATAAAGTAGCACTGGATATTTGTGTCGAATTAAGTTCAAAGCTTGAATCGGATCCTATCCCATTACTAAGGTTACTTCATTTTTCCACAACAAGAGGGAAACCAGAAATTAAAACCATGAAAGATGTACATTTTGATAAATAGAAATTAAATGCTGAAACTTCATATTCATTATGCAAGGAATATTTCATCATGTTTTGCTGTTTTAGACTTTTTTTTCCCTTCAAGCAGACGCATAGCTGCTTGAACTTGGGCTTTCTCTATCGCACATTTGGAGTTATCTTTAGGAGACTGCCCTATTGCCATTTGTGCTGTCGTTACGCAATTTTGTCATTTCCAATCATGAATAAGTCTACTTGTTTTTATTTTTGCCTGCTAGAGTGTAATGAATGTTGTTATGGTACTAGACAATAATCAAAATAATAGGAGTAGGTTCCTACAGATGCCAAAGGTTGAAATTGAAGGGCTTTTCAATGACTTTGCCAAGTTTTAGATAAATTGAAGGACCTTTTTTGGAAAGGTTTGCATAAGAAATTTTAAAATTATTTACCATTATTTCTCAGCTTTTCTATTAAAGTACTGCAGTTTTTTACTCGAAAATTGCTAAAGAAAAAGCGTTGCAAAAATCAAGCTCTAGTCCTCAAACTCAAGTACTTTCAAGACCTTGAATTTGTTATTTTTGAATTCAAGCATCTTCGAATACTTTCAAGGCTTTTATGAACTATGAGTAGGTAATGTACTTGCCTTTAACTGCAATGAGAAGGGAATTTTTTACCTCTTATTGATATCGAGTCAAAGTTTGTTGCAAAATGTTCACCCAAGGGGAGTTTTCACAAATCAGTTGATTGAAGCAATATTACTTTTCAATAGTTCATATTGTTTTTAATAGAAAAATATCTGAATATTGAATATCGTTGATGGCCACAACAAGAGAAGTAGTACTAATTACAGTTTTAGTATATTCAATTAGAGGGATTTGACTTTCATTAGATACCAAGAGGCAATACACCTATTTTGACCTCTTTGTGGGTTAAAAATACATGTCATACAAAAAACTGAAAACCTCATTGAAAACCCTGTGCATTCTTTATTATTTCTTACAAGATTTTCAAGAACTGATTTGCTATTAACTGAATCAGACATTTTTCCTTCACTGTAATCACTTTTAGGATCTAAACTTATTTAATTTAATTCAGATGGTTCTCTTTATCTCCCTATTTTTTCCCATGCTACCATAACTATTTTGCATAAGTCAGCCAGTATATTTTGATGATTTTTATTAATATTCAAGATTAATTTATTTAACACATGATAAATATCATTGGTTTGCATTTCTGTGAATTCCCATCCCAGTCATCAACTGTGGAAGAGAAACAAATACAAAAAGTTAGGTGTGAATTTTGAGTGAAAGTCAATTTAAGATGACAGGCATGGGTAATAGGAAGATGAAACACTCTTCAACTAAAAAAGGCCTTCTAGATGGATGATTTGACTTCCAAGAGACAAGAAGGAACTCTAGGCCAAAAATGATAAATAAGGTAAACCCAGAATTTGCAGTGATTATGACCATGGCAAGGAAGAGAATTAAAAAAAAAAAGGAAAGGAAGTTATGAACTAAATTAAGTACCAGAAATCAACTAAGTTGTAAGAGAAAGGGTTGACAACTTGGCATTTAGTATTCTGGTTATTTTTATTTTTTTTGGAGGAAAGGTGGGGCATGTTACTTTAAGATTCCACAATAAGATTTACATAATTCACACCTACCACCCCTATTCATTCACAGCTTCATTGTTACAATGTAAACATCCATCACTTGCCATTAGACAGTTGTACTGGGGAAAAAAAGAGGAAAAAACAAGTGGGAGTATGTCTTTCTAATGACAGAGAGACATACTCCCACTACAACTAACCCTATTTCAGAAATGTTGGCTGAAATAATTTTTATTATAGCAATACCAAACATCTCAGCAAGTCAACCAGACTCGTTCTCAGCGAGCTAACTAGACTTATTCTCAGCGAGCTAACCAGAATTATTCTCAGCGAGCCAACCAGACTTATTCTCAGCGAAAAAAAAGCCGAATTTATCTCGGCCGTATCCTTTGGAAAGCCCCAGTAATTTATGAGGAGTGTATTCATAGGATATATGATCTAAAAGTACATGATCATTTCTTTCTTAAAATGAATTTTTTCGTCATAAACTATCTTTTATCTCAGAGATCTCATCAAAATAAACGCAAATCAAAATGACAAATCTAATTCGCTATGAAAAAATGTTCTGACATGTTTATGTTTAGGAAACTTTTCTAGATTATTACAGAGATTAGATTGCTTCGGTAAGGATATTATTAGCAAGAGATCTTTGATTTATAAAATGATTGTTTGTGAATTTTTAACAAACAGATAACGAGGTTAATAATTATGCACTTAGCAGCTGCCATCCTGGGGGTCGACCCTGGGGTCATACAGGGGAATAGACTTTTGTCGCCAATTTTTGTTCTAGGACGGGGGCATTGAAGTGCATTTGCACTTCCGAGACGAGACACATGGGAAAACACCCACTGGATTTTTACCATTGCCGCCATCTTGAGAATAAGAGGTCCTTACCATGGGGACTGGTTATTACCATTGATATCTTCAGATGTAAAAAAACTACTACTACTACTACCACTTTTTCCAGTTAGTCGCCGCCAAAAGCCACATTGGATGTTTTTAACTTTGAGCCCTGTATAGTAAACACAAGCTGAAGTAAGTTTTTGTTTGTGGCAAATAACATTCGTTTGGAGCATTACATTGTTTGAGTTAGTAGAGCATACTTCTTTGTCCCCAGGGGAGGGGCATTGGTAGCTTTATGTTGAACAATGTTATTGTTGGTTAGGGGGTTTAGGAAATGCCTTTGCAATGCCCAGGGGTTCTCCAGGGTTACCCTCTTTCCCCCCCCCCCCCCTGGGAGGGCCGCTGGTAAGTGCATAATTACCATGATGACTAAAACAAAAATTTTTGTTATCAGTTGCATATAATTATAGCTCATTGATCTCTTTGCCTCTGGAAAATGTTGTCAAATAATACCAAATATCTGGCCCGATTACAGTCGACTAATACATATTGGAAAACTTTATATCATTTATTCTCATCAAATTTGCAAAGATAACTTTTTGACAAGTAGCAAAAGAAAAGTTAAGGCTATTTCAATATACAAGACATTACATGATAATTTTTGCACTTATTAATAACTTCATCTACACTTTAACTAGGTTTTTCGTTTCCTTCTTGCTGAGATTCATTAATTTTCTTCTTTCTTCTCTTTCGGGTCTTCTTTTTCTTCATTTCTAGTTTTTTGAGGATAGTAAGAAATTTTTGTTGTCATTCGTTTATAGGTTTTTGCTAATGGTCATGCAGGATTGGAATTTCCCATTTTGGAATGCTTTGAGCAAATAAGAAAACTGGAGAAATTCACCAGCAATGAAACTTAATGAATTTTGTTTGTTAAATCTTACCCTCACTTAAAGTCTTCCTCTCCTCAATGTCGTGTCTTTGCTCTCCCAAGTCCTTGTCATCTTTAAAGTTAAAGAGAAAGGCCTTGATTTTTTTTTCATCTTGCAGTTCGCAGTTAAATTTGTATTATGCATGAGTATATAAAAATATAACTTTATAAAGGTGATTTCTTGTTACTTTATTTAAAGTTTGCTATCTTTAGAAGTACAGAAACAAATAGGTTTACAGCTTCATTTTTTCATTTTTAATTTTTTTAAAATTCTGTAAAGAGAATTCTCTACTTACCAGGAATAGTGGAATCAAGGGATTTATCAGAATCAAACTTGCCATAGAAAGACACCTGAAATCAACTAGAGTTTTGAAAGATAAGTAAAATTAATAAGATGGATTTTTAAAAAGAAAAAAAAAAAACGAAGGGACCAAATGATCTGTTTTCATTTTTCTCACCTCATCATCTTTTCCAAATATTTCATTTGCTTCATCTTTTTTCTGTGAAGTAAAATTGACATAAACCATTTTTTTTTAATTTAGCTGTTACTACATGGCCTTTTCAAGATCCTTTTTACATGTTACTTACCCTTGTTATCAGGCACGATTTTTCTGATTGGATGAGATTATCAGTGGGTAGTTTTGTATCAGAAAAAAAAAACCAGATTCAAGTTGATGTAATGTAAAATAGTCTTGGGAAGTCTCTTGACCCACCCAGTCATACACCTCCGGTAAATAAATTGATGAGAGAGAATGTAAGCATGTTGATGCTTAATTATTAAAGGCCATGCACTACAGTTGTATAGTGTGCAGGCATATCTATTTAACAGAGCAGGCTTATATATATATATATATATATATATATATATATATATATATATATATATAATTAAGCCTCCGAGGAAGACCGAGATGTTCGAAACTTCGAGCTAATAAACCAACAAAGCTACATTGGAGTTGGCCTCTTGACCATCACTTTTCTGCTTATATATATATATATATATATATATTTAACAATTATTCCACGAGTGCGCATTGGATATGAGATGATAGATAGCCAACGGGGTGCGTAGTGCCGAGTTGGCTATAATCGTCTCATATCCAACAAGCGCGAGTGGAGTAATTGTTTTATTACAAACCTTAAATCAAATTATTAAATTTCATTAAATTGTTAGCTCCCTTTTAATTTTAAGCTGACACGTGCTAACCATATTTGTAGATTATGGTATATTGGCTGATATACCATAATGGCTAAGCCAATAAAAGGTCTTGAATTGCATTATCCAATGATCAAGTTTTTAATAAATATTATATATATCATGTCCAAATTGAGCACTCTATCTAGGATGAGTCATTGCTGCTGCAATTGCGCATGCTCGCTAGTTTACTCTAGTTTGAACACTCTGGCATGGCTTAGACGATACCACAAAGGTTGGGTCGTTTGGGGTGACCATCTCAGTTCTCCCCCATTCTAGCATCAGCACTGCACTGACGAGGCCCAGAAGGCCGAAACAGTACTTTTTGCAGTTAGTTATATTACGATCTACCTCCTCAAAATTAGCTAGACGGGTCCTACGGTAAATTTTCACTGGTTTAAAAGAAGGATTAACCAACCTAATAGGGATAGTACCATCCTCTGCAATACTAACAAGCTCTGATACTCCAAAAATCGAATAACGGTGAGATAAATCAGGCTTTGGAACAATCATGTCATCGATACCATACTTATTTGACGAGTCTTCAAGTTCCTCAGAAATCAAAATTTGTGACTGAGGTGGAATCACAAAGGTACGAGAGGCATGGGCCGAAGAATGAAGGCTTTATCGATTAAATAATTGTCGTCATCTACGCGTACACCCTCAAAAGGAAAAGGTCTGGGCTCAGAAGGAAAAACTAACTAATCCATTCTCAAAATTAACTTTGAAACAAAATCGTTGAAGAAAATCTCTACTCAGCATAAAATCAAAAGACAGGCCCTCTATCACACCTACTTAGAAAATAAATACACGAGAATAAATAACGAATTCCATCGAAGTCTTTACTATTGTAGTCAAAAGAGAACCATTGACTGTAGTCGCACTTTCTGAATCAGGCACACCAAGTTTTGGGTAAGCGTGACATAAATACTGACGCCACACTTAAGCACTTACTGCTGTGACAGAAGCTCCGGAATCTATTAAACATTGAAAATCATAACCCTTCATGCTAACAGATAGAAGAGAACTTCCAGCCGGTGCAAAAGAAATAGAAATGTTATCAACTTCGTCCTCTACATAATTACTAACGGGATTTGATATCGGCTGTACAAAAGAATCCGCTTCAGCGCTGCTGCTAAAATTATTCAAAGTCCTCGTGACGGATAAACTTGTTGACACCTGTTCGCCATTCTCTAAATCACTGCTAGCCAAAGGCGAGTAGTCACTACATAAAGTTTCGTTGCTATCGGGTACCTCGTTTTGCTTAGCGTTGTTCGAAATGACCTCCGAAATAACAATATCGTCACCACTCAACATATCATCAACAAAAACATCTGCTTGCTCAAAAACTAGGCTGTTTTCTTCAACAACAGAACTTTTAGAACTTGGAGGTTCTTCCTTTGAGACCTCACATAAACACTGAGTAGTTTTATCCTGAATAGACAAAGTAGAAAAATTCGGCGTACTGGCGCCTGAAAATAAAGTCGCGTGTCCTTTGCCAGACACCGGAGGTCGTTTAAGTACTTCCACAGTACTTGTCATGACTACTTCAAACAATTCAAGTACCTTAATAACGATAGCTAGAATAATGGACAAAATAATGGCGATACCACTCTCCAAACAAGCGCCTTGTTTTTGTCTACCACTCTGCGGATGTTGACTAGATGAATGTTTTGGCAAGGTTTGACAATTATCTTTGAACTAACATGTTGCGCTAAATTAATTCTCTCATCTACTGAAATATCGGTAGGCTTGACTTTACTGAAAGCAAGTTTATCAGCCTCGAGCGATCCTCCCGATAAATTTTCACGATCGGAAAGATTTTCTCTGGTCTCTCCGCTCGTAAATAAGATCTTCTTCGGAGTCAGAACTTTGGCTACCGGAACAAAATTCCAAAAGCGTCCTTTAACAACTTGTAGATAACGGGTGCTCCACCGGTTTTGTTGGGGGTTTTTGCCACTTGCTTATACGAATTGATGAAAGGTACCAGGACTCTGTAATTTTCTTCTTTATTCTCTTCTGGAGAGCTACTAAAGCAACGCTCTATGCATCTAATAACAATCATCACCATACTCTAGCGTGAGGAACCAACGCTTTAAGTAGGAAAATCGTAGACCTGTTTGGGTTAGCTGACCGTGAGAGTTTCCGCAGTGTATTCGTTGTTTTGCAAAGGGGGAAATAGGGTGGCTCGCTCCGAAACAGTTGGCGAGCACCAAAGAACCAATTAAACGCCAATGATCGAGGTACATACGAGAATCACGCGCACAAGCAGAATCTTCAGCGTGGGTAAAACTGAAGGTCAGTTTTACCAACCCAAACATGACCACCTATATGAAACTAATTATTCTCAACCATAACAAGCGATTAAAATGTCTAGCACGGCAAGACGGAAATCCGCCAACGGAGCCAAGTTCAAGCACACACCAAAAATAAAAGATCAAAACTATAAAATTACCAAAATAATACGTTGACGCAAAAAGGCGAGACTTAACAAAACAAAAGGGAAACCTAAAAATACTCAAAATAGCAATCCTTTAAAATACTCTACAACACCTCTATCCACACCGCCGAGTGCGTATCGCAATTTACCGTTGAAGACATTTTTCTGCGATCATTGAAGGAAATCAACTGAAGCGCTCCTTCAAATTTTTATGTGTTCAAAGTGTAAACATTGGTTACGTGAAATAGGGGAAGAACCTATGGACATTTCTTAATCACGTCGGACACGATACGCCAAAATTTGCTGTGATTGAAATAGAGAGTAAACTAGATGTCATTTCGTTTGCATCAAATTTACTCACTCTCACAATTATTTATTCTTCTCATTTACTCTCTCGTTATAGTCATTTTATTTCTCAAATGTACTCAGTTCGTGGGGCTCATCTACACTCGCGGTAAGACATTGCCACTAAGAAATGAGACTTTAACTTTTTTAAAACAGTTTATAACAGTGATAGATAATTCTATTTACACTCTTCCCTTCTCTTTCTTCCTCTTTCCTGCTCCTGCACGCGCGCGTCCGGAATGCGGTCGCGTGGCGACCGTGGCAATGTTTCCACCTTTTAGTAGTGGTACTTTGAATGTTTTGTAACCATTGATGCAAGTCGATATCATCTGAGCTAAAGTCGATTTTGGATTATGCTCCTTGTAATTCTTCTAATCGCTTTATCACATATAGATGTCGAGGTTTTGTGTAAAACTTGCTTGTATATAGGTACTTGCTATGTTGCCTCTCTTTTAAGTTTTTCATTTTGTGTTTAAACGGATATCCAGGAACGGTTTGATTGTATTTATCTTCTTTTCGACTTCTATGGAGGGATGGATTTCAGTGAGATACACCACTTGTCTGATTGGATGAAACTGAACTTTCTTCATCATCACTTTGGTCCCATGTATGATCATACCATTCCGACTCGTAGCCACTCTTATACAACCATTGCTAGTTTTCCATTGGCCTATAATTAATTGACACATGTCATAACTCAGAAAAAAAATCGGTAACAATTTTGACAGACAGGTCATTGACTTTGATCCCAAAAAATGTAACGATGCTATGACTTGATTAAAATTTGATGGACAGATAATAATGAGACTACCTAGGTTACAACGCCTGCTGTCATTTCGTATTTTCCCCGATTTGTCTGCTCTATGGTTTATTTTTTACCCGAGAATTGTGATGTTCATGAGCATGGTGCTGCGTTTTTGAATAATCTTATCGCTCGATTTTTTTCTGAGAATTTTTTAATGTATGAAATGGGTGATTTGATTATTTCTCTTGGAATCATGCCATTGAATTGCGTTGATGTATCGTTGTTATTATTTTCCTCACTTGCGAATTTTGTATGAAATTTAAAGTCAAACACTTTCGTGACTGTTAGGGAACGGACTCACACGTTACATTTTTATTTTTTTAATTAAGATTTGTTTATGAACTAAACATTTTTATTGAGAGAAAAGCTATCGCATGTTTTTACCTTGAACGGACCATTGTTCATTTTCCGAGAATTTTGAATACTCATTAGAATTGTGCAGCGAATTTTAAATATCCCTATTGTTCATTTTTTGAGAATTTTGAATACTCAAGAAATGCTCCCTGCGTAGTACTTAATGCATCACATCAAACATGAAGTTTTCAATTTATTTACATCAAATTATTAAACACACTCCTTCGTCATATGTTTGTTTCCAAACTTCGTCCACTCAAGTATAAGAGTGGAAGCAAGAGAGACACTTTCCTGGGTGGAAAACATTTGTCAAGTAGCTAGAACGATATAGTCTTTACAGTATATCAAGCTGATGCGAATTAAGTTACGAGCACTATGTTTCTTAAGTTTTAACATGCAAATAAGTAGTGGTAGCCACATAGTTGCAAGTTTTTAATTCATTGAAAAAACTCCCCATCACATTTTACCACTTTATCACGATTACTTCATGTTAACTCTGTACAGCCTTTTCATTATTTAAAAGACCACTAACTGAAAGCAAGTAACAGTCAAATCAACAAAAAAGGGGGCTGTTGAAAACTAATTGTATTGCTCACTAAGTAGCAAAATTTCCGGGCGCCTACCAAAAAAGGCAACATTGTGACTTCATTAGCCACGGTTGTTCTAAATTATCTTTGAACAGATTATTCTATATCAATGTGTGGTAGATCGCTATGCAAATGTTGGCAACTTTAGCAGCACACTAAAATTCATCAATTGGCACAATTCATGTCTTCTTAATCTTGCGTTTTAATATGGGAGAAGGAACCATCATAATTAAAACTTTTTGACCGGAAAAGCTTACCTAAAAAGGAAGCTTTCGGCTAGCTTTCGATATTTCTGCGAATCGATTATGTGCCCCCGGAGGCGCTATTGTGAATTTATTTTGAGATGTTTATTATCTGTCGTTAGTGTCACGGCAAGAACTGAAATAATTATATCTTTCGATCTACTGGGCATAATTCGCTGACTAAAACGGTAAAATGTTTCCCCTCTGAAAAACAATTCTCGAAATCATTTTGTGATGTTTATTTTTTTCTGTAGTACTCCGAAACAAAGAGTAGGTAGCGCCTAGAAACATCCCGTCAAAAAGGGGTCAAGATCGGAATTCTATTGTTACTCTCTCTCACTTACTCACTCACTCATTCACTCACTCACTCACTCATTCACTCAATCAATCCCTCACTTACTCACTCACTCACTCACTCACTCACTCACTCACTCATTCACTCACTCACTCACTCATTCACTCAATCAATCTCTCACTTACTCATTCACTCATTCACTCACTCACTCACTCACTCACTCACTCACTCACTCACTCATTCACTCAATCAATCCCTCACTTACTCACTCACTCACTCACTCACTCACTCATTCACTCACTCACTCACTCATTCACTCAATCAATCCCTCACTTACTCATACACTCATTCACTCACTCACTCACTCACTCACTCACTCACTCACTCATTCACGGATCACTCACAGTTTCTGGGCAACGAGTCGATTTTAAATCGTCACGATTTATAAGTCACTCGATAAACGATTTAAAGCGAGACTCGTTTGTTTGTGAATAGAAACGAGACTCGTTTATAGAAACGAGACTCGTTTGTAGAAACGAGACTCGTTTGTAGAAACGAGACTCGTTTTTAGAAACGAGACTCGTTTGACAAAACGAGAGTCGTTTTGCGAAAGAAGGCTCGTGTGCCAAACTTTGCTCTTGGCGCATGCGCAGAAGTATAGTTTTTTTTTTCCAGGGCAAAGTTTTAGGTTCAAGATAAGCTGGGATTTTGCTGCAATATGTTAAGGTAATCTCTATTTTCTTTTTCTTGGGATTACAAAGTGCAGGGAAGGCCTAAACCGATATTTTTATATAGCTTCTGGCATAAATTTCAGCAGATAAAGTAGCACTGGATATTTGTGTCGAATTAAGTTCAAAGCTTGAATAGGATCCTATCCCATTACTAAGGTTACTTCATTTTTCCACAACAAGAGGGAAACCAGAAATTAAAACCATGAAAGATGTACATTTTGATAAATAAAAATTAAATGCTGAAACTTCATATTCATTATGCAAGGAATATTTCATCATATTTTGCTGTTTTAGACTTTTTTTCCCTTCAAGCAGACGCATAGCTGCTTGAACTTGGGCTTTCTCTATCGCACATCTGGAGTTATCTTTAGGAGACTGCCCTATTGCCATTTGTGCTGTCGTTACGCAATTTTGTCATTTCCAATCATGGATAAGTCTACTTGTTTTTATTTTTGCCTGCTAGAGTGTAATGAATCTTGTTATGGTACTAGACAATAATCAAAAAAATATATTACTATATAGCAGTAGGTTCTTACAGATGCCAAAGGTTGAAATTGAAAAAAAAAAAGCCGAATTTATTTCGGGCGTTTCCTTCGGAAAGCCCGAGTAATTTATGAAAACTGTATTCATAGAATACATGATCTAAAAGTACATGATCATTTCTTTCTTAAAATGAATTTTTTCGTCGTAAACTATCTTTTATCTCAGGGATCTCATCAAAATAAACGCAAATCAAAATGACAAATCTAATTCGCTATGAAAAAATGCTCTGACATGTTTATGTTTAGGAAAATTTTCTAGATTATTACAGAGATGAGATTGCTTCGGTAAGGATATTTTTAAGAAAGAGAGCTTTGATTTAGTGATTGTTTGTGAATTTTTAAGAAACAGATAACGAGATTAATAATTATGTACCTAGCAGCTGCCATCCTGGGGGTCGACCCTGGGGTCATACGGGGGAATAGACTTTCGTCGCCAATTTTGCATTGAAGTGCATTTGCACCTCCGAGACGAGACACATGGGAAAACACCCACTGGATTTTTACCATTGCCGCCATCTTGAGAATAAAAGATCCTTACCATGGTGACTGGCTATTACCATTGATACCTACAGATGTTAAAAAACTACTACTACTACTACTACTTTTTCCAGTTAGTCGCCGGCAAAAAGCCACATAGGATGTTTTTAACTTTGAGCCCTGTATAGCCCTGTATAGTAAACACAAGCTGAAGTAAGTTTTAGTTTGTGGCAAATAACATTCTTTTGGAGCATTACATTGTTTGAGTTAGTAGAGCATACTTCTTTGTCCCCAGGGGAAGGGCATTGGTAGCTTTATATTGAACAATGTTATTGTTGGTTAGGGGGCTTAGGAAATTCCTTTGCAAATGCCCAGGGGTTCCCCGGGGTCACCCTCTCCCCCCCTGGGACGGCCGCTGATAAGTGCATAATGACCATAATGACTGAAACAAAAACTTTTGTTATCAGTTGCATATAATTATAGCTCGTTGACCTCTTTGCCTCTGGAAAATGTTGTCAAGTAATACCATCTGGCCCGATTACAGTCGACTAATACATATTGGAAAACTTTATATCATTTATTCTCATCACATTTGCAAAGATAACTTTTTGACAGGTATTGAAAGAAAAGTTAAGGCTATTTCAATATAGAAGACATTGCATGATAATTTTTGCACTTATTAATAACTTCATCTACACTTTAACTAGGTTTTTCGTTTCCTTCTTGCTGAGATTCATTATTTTTCTTCTTTCTTCTCTTTCGGGTCTTCTTTTTCTTCCTTTCTGGTTCTGTGAGGATAGTAAGAAGAAATTGTTGTCGTCAGTTGTTTATAGGTTTTTGGTCATGCGGGATTGGCCTGAATTTCCCATTTTGGAATGCTTTGAGCAAATTAGAAAACTGGAGAAGTTCTTCAGCCATGAAACTTAATGAATTTTGTTTGTTAAATCTTACCCTCACTTAAAGTTTTCCTCTCTTCAATGTCATGTCTTTGCCCTCCCATGTCCTTGTCATCTTTAAAGTTAAAGGGAAAGGCCTTGATTTTTTTTCTTCTTGCAGTTGGCAGTTAAATTTGTATTATGCATGAGTCTATAAAAACATAACTTTATAAAGGTGATTTCTTGTTACTTTATGTAAAGTTTGCTATGTTTAGAAGTACAGAAACAAATAGGTTTACAGCTTCATTTTTTCATTTTTAATTTTTTAAAATTCTGTAAAGAAAATTTTTCCACTTACCAGGAATAGTGGAATCAAGGGATTTATCAGTATCGGGCTTCATACACGAGTAAGTCCCTTTAGAACTTCTGCAATAGAACCTTCTGCTATCACATCACACTCTACACACAGTTCCCGCAAGCCAGCATCCTGGAAGCGTTTGCCAGTGTTGGACAACATGGTGCATGCTGTGTGGAATACTTCCATTTTCATAACCATATCTTTCAATTTTGCGCTTTGTTTCCATTGTCCCTCGCTTGCCTTTGCATACAGTGTTAAGTCAATGACGAAGCCGATGCTCTTTAAGTTGAGCGTGTTCTTTACCTTGAGAGACTGCACTAGAACCTTGTGAACGGTAGCCATGTCATTAGCAGGCACATCGATACTCGGGAGATACCTGTTGACAGCCAGTGAGATAGTTGAACCTCATTAAGGACAGAAATGTTAAATCCATCCTAGCCACTGGCTTTTTGGTTCCTGCACCAGAAAGGGTCTCCTCCAATCTATTTATAATACCCCACGGGAGTGTTGCTTTGATATATGGCTTGATAGTTTCAGGCAAAGGACCGATCTCATGCCCCAATCGGTGTGGCATCTGGATAAGTTGAACATTGTTCGGCATACGGTAACAGTATTTGCTTGGGTGGTTTTTGTACTCCTGCCGTAACTCCTTAAATAATGTCCTGGCCAAAAGAGGTAACAAGGCGCCGCACGCGATCAGAATATTCCGCCGAGATGTGTGTGTGTTGCCAGTTTAGAGTATAGAAACGCATCTAGTTCTTCTGAAAGTTTGACTGCACTATCACATAGCTCGGTAGGTTTCGGAGGCCATGACATCTTACTAATATTTGGGTGAAGTGCATCACAGAAGTACAGGCCAGCTTAAGATTCATATATAAATATGAAAGGAAACCCTCTGTATTAACATCTGAAGTTTCTTCTCGGATTACCCTAGACGTGGGTGTGATGGATTTTCAGAACGGTTTACTTTTAAGTGTAAGCAGATGCTGAAAGTGTGGCCTGAGAAAGGCTTTGAATGGCGACGCACCTCATTTCTGTGTTTTCAAACATACAACCATTTTTCGCGATTTTCTTTACATATCAAGAAAAACATCTCGATTTCTCCTTTGATGCTGATCATGATCACAGACTTTCTTTTTTTGAATTTGTTATTTCATGCTATTCTGACATCTTACTTTTCTACATTTACATATCCGCTCGCTTGCACCGGCTCTACAATCTCTTCTTTTCTACTTTTTATTCCAAACAAGTTAATGAAATGACTTATATCTACTTGTACGTCTTTGGCAGGAACAACAGCAATCCGTCGTTTCATGAAAAACATCTTCCCGTCATTGCTTTGTGCAGTGGCTTTGGTTGGATGTTTTCCACGCATCGAGTGGCAGTTTGGGAGTTTACAATGGAAAAATTTGATTAAGACAAAAAAAAAAAAAATACTGTTAAAACATCGATCGATCCCTTCAGAAAAACACACTTTCTGTGTTGAGTCCATCACCTTTTCAATCAACCAATAAAAAAAATTCAATTGCCGTATTCTGGTTCTTGCTCACAAGAAAGTTGAGAAATCTCCAATTAAATCCATATATAATTAAACTATACCCGTGTGTTTTGAAAGGTAGAAACCAAAGAATTTGCTACAATAATATTTCTTCTGATTGGAAATTATTGAATCAAGGTACTACTCAAGGTAGCGTAAGCGGACACTAACTATTCCATATTTTTATAAATGATCTAGAGATCTATTTAGATACCCTGCCAGTGTTATTCTAGTATGCTGCTGTTTCACTGAAATATCATTGCTCCTGTTTACAAAGTTAAAGACATGTCTGAGACATTGGTCAAACATTTCTTAGAGTGGATAGAAAAAATGGAATGTTATTTAACCCCAGCAAATGTAAGGAGCTTACAGTCCTTGAAAGGCAATCATGAATTGTACCCTCCTGTGTTAGGGATCCCTAGTTGTACTTATGTGAGCATTCTAGGTGTCACCTTTCAGAGTGACTGTAGGTTCAATACACATGTTAAAGTGCACCTAAACCCAAAATTTTTTTTTCGCTTAACGAAATAAGCTTATTTTTTGGAGTATTTCTGTGCAAAAATTTTTTAATTTGCTCAAATCTTTAATTTTCTATGCCCAGTCAAAATACGGAAAATCGGCCGCCATCTTGCCCCACGACCGAGTTTAAAGAAGAATGGCTCTAGCGGGTAATGTGACGTCAAATCGAGAACACGAAAGTCTGCATCTCACACATTTTCACTTGTTTGGGAAGATTGTCGTCGATATTGTCCGAAATATGCCGACTAGGTGTGTTGTATGAAGAATGTATGAAGCGCGATACCCTCTTGCAAATTTCGCACGTCGCTACATCCTTCTACAACACACTTAGTCGGCATATTTTCGGACAATTATCTACTACAACCTTCCCAAACAAGTGAAAATGTGTGAAATGCAGACTTTCGTGTTCTCGATTTGACGTCTCATTACCCACTAGAGCCATTCCTCTTTAAACTCGGTCGTGGGGCAAGATGGCGGCCGATTTTCCGTATTTTGACTGGGCATAGAAAATTGAAGATTTGAGCAAATAAAAAAATTTTTTCGCAGAAATACTCAAAAAAATAAGCTTACTTCGTTAAGCGAAAAAAATTTTTTGGGTGTAGGTGCACTTTAAATGCCTCTATGTCCTTAGATGTCTACGTAAAGAGGAGTATAAGCAGGTACAAATAGACTTTCTTTTCGATTCCTTAGTACTTCCCCGATTTCACATATGCCCATATGGAGCATCAGACTCCGACCTCACCCCACTACAATGTTTTTTTCGATCGTTGGAAACGGAATTTTATTACAAGAAATCACAATTTACGATCAATTTTACAGAAGCAGCAGTATTTTTAAAAAGGTTTCTAAGGCCGCCAATCACCCCTGTCGCTTTTTATTCCGCTTGTAAAGGCCTGCAGCTACAACTTACGGACTACGTCTGGCACCAGAACAAGCATCAAAAGTAAACGTTTTAAAAATACATTCGTTGGTCGTTTAATTTTTAGACATAACCTATATGACAATTTTTAACTGTAATCAAGTGGTAAATTTAATTTTGTGGAATTATTAACCTTTTAACTCTTTTAACTCAAATTGCTTGTAACATTAGGACTGTATTTTTCTGTTTTGAATCAATAGAGACCATTATTATTATTGTTATTACTATTATTATTTATCATTATTAAGCGCGCTTATTTAAGGTTACTTCCTACCTTCAGAGGCTAATTTGTTTTGGGACTAGATTGAAGTTACACTTTTTAACTAGTGTTTGCAAAAGAAAAAAAATTAAAAATTTCAAAAAGCGTCCGACTTATTTAAAAAAAAAGTATTTTCGAATAAAAGTTAATAAATCAGGAAGGTGTCATAATCTCGTAAATGGGCGAACCCCCCGGGGGAATATTCGAATATTAGGAGGAATATTACATCGCGCCCTTGACAAATTTCATACGTGGAAGTAATCTGCTCGTAGAAAGTCTTTTCTCGTGGATATAACACAAAACTCAAAATTAGAGAAGAGTCCTTGGGTAAAGAAAAAGAGAAAAAGGTCCAAAGAAGAGAGAGATGGCAGCATTTTGTAAAAAAAAAAGAAAAAACAAAACAAAACAAAGCGACAAAGGTTCTTGGTTTGGCCAGGAGCCGTCGACAAGCTTGGCATCCACTGAAGATCGACAGCATTCAATTATCCTTGGGGCAAAGAGCGGAAAAATTAAAGTCAACACCACAGAAGGTTGTAAACAAGATTCTTCGTTGGAATCTGACGAAACCGATGGAGAAAAAGAAGAATGCGACAGATTTACCCTTTCTGCCGAGGGTTTTCTCTTCGCCGACTTTGTCCATTACAAAACGATCAACAGGGCGAGAAAAAAAAAAAGACTGCTACACGATACTTTTCCCGGGACAATCTTGATCCATTGTCATTGACGGCGGGTCTCGTCTTTCTCATTGGTTTGCGGTTTCGGGAGGCGAGATAATCTCCTGGTGTGGCGCAAGTTGTTTACAAACCTTTGGGAGCTAAAATCTCGTATTTGATTTTGAGAGGAATACATCCACTTTGAACGAATTTATAAGGTATGTAGATTTGACCAATTTTCAGGAAATTTCGCCAAAACATTCCCGGGATGATGACGAACAAAAGTGTGTCAGGAAATTTTGATCTTTTAAATATTTTTTACGTGGTGTCCATTTACGCAAAACGCTTCGCATATTTTTCGCTACTCTAACTTTAGATGCGAATATCCAGACAACCAATCAGAATATTGGAAAAGCCTGACACATTTTTGTTGATTGATACCTTGTGAATGAGACTAGGCAGCCCTTTTTCTCGTGCCGCGGGATCCGATACCTGATAAATTCAATAGAAAAACACTCGGTCGTTTCACGCCTTTCCGGCTCCTGACACTTCCTAAGTGAAAAAATCGCCGAAATTATATTTCTATCGTAAATTGCATTTATTAACCTTTGTTTTGATGTCTAGTTTGTTAGGGTTTTCTTCCAACTAGCGCGCGTACGAATTTTCTCCCGAAGGACATCCGCGAAGGTAGGAGGTAACCTTAATTTTTGGGCTTTCAGGTTGGGCGCTTATTTGAGGCTGGGCGCTTATTTGAGGCTGGGCGCTTATTTGAGGCTGGGCGCTTATTTGAGGCTGGGCGCTTATTTGAGGCTGGGCGCTTATTTGAGGCTGGGCGCTTATTTGAGGCTGGGCGCTTATGGTAACCCATTCTCCCTGAGGTCATACCGCTGACAAACGCCAAGATGCCCCTAGGCTCGAGATTGAACTTTCCCACGCCGGCAAAGGTCCTTGAATCAAGCGCAATGTCATTCAAATTTTTACTTTGCCATCAAGGTCGTAATTTTACATCTTAGATTTACTGGCTTCGTTCACGCCTTCAGCCTTATCTTTTTCTCCCTTCGATGTTTTTTTTAATTTTTAACAAGCACAGCGTGTTCCAACTTGATGTGACAGCTTAGACTTAGTTATGGCTTAGAGAGGAAACCAGCAGCTACAGCCACAATGGTACGCGTGTGTCGAGAATGGCAGTCGTTTTAGAAGTTGCTTAACGAGAATGTAGTGGAATACATCACATAAACAATCCATTTCTGTTACATGATGACACATCTATGCTTTTGAAATGATACCGGTTGCTACGTTGTTTACAAGGCAAGAGTCGAGAGTCGGGTAAGTACGTGACTAAATTCAGCTGAATTTTATAAGTTCACAGTTCAACTTATGTTACAAGTAAGCTAGTGCCACGTATTCTTATTACAGTATCATACATGCCAAGCAAAGGTTTTGATTACCCTCCTGTCCAATAGCCAAAGGGTTTTTGGGCGGAATTACGCGAAACAATTCCATGTTTAAATAAATTTGGCCCCAGCGTTTCATTATTCAACAACTATTTACAATCAGGCTTGTTTACTGGAGGTTTGAGATGGATCCAAAAACGAACGCAGCTCCTCTAAGGATTTGGGAAATTTTTCTTTATAAAGTTCCCTGTGAAATCTGTGTCACTACGTTCCGAAAGTAAAGATGACCCATGATCTGACCTTGAACTGAGTTCACTTGCAAACGAGGATACGTTGTTAATTTACGTTGATTTGGAGTCTGGCCCAGTTACAACGCCGAATTTTTCTAGGACACGAAGAAGCTAATCAACTACTTTAACCAAGTACGTCAAAATATCGATTTTTAACCCTGTCATGTTGGTTCGTTCCGAAGATTACCTTTTTCTTGGATTAAAAATTAAAGCTAATTTTAATAAGTAACTGGCGTGACCAAGCAACTATCATTATGCATTGTTTGCGGTATTATTTGTCTCCACATTTCTTATTCAATAAACAATTTAAAAAGAAAGCTCCTAACTGGTTCAAGGCCTTTTCTTGTTATTTCCATAATATTAGGTCAATCTTAGTCAGTAGGGCTCAATGTTTTGACCCTGTGAAAAGGTTATTCACTTGAAAAACGAGTGTAAGGGTGGCCCCTTATTTTTTTCAAGGTGAGAATTAAGTACAGTGATCTACGTATGCTGTTCCTCGGTGAAACCAAAAGTTGACCTTTTCATTTGCCAAATATTGTTTATAAATTATTGTAATTCATTGTGAGGTCCAAACAATGGATGCAAGTTCAGAATCTCAACCACTGAACTTTATCATTTGGTTAGAGCCATTTGAAAGACAAATTACCAGATGAAGTAAAAGGAAAGAAAAATAGAAATGTAATGCCACATTAGCCATGATGCGTGGAGGTTATGATTTTGATGGATCTTCATTCATTTATCTCATGCATTATGAAGAATTGAAACAACTCAGAAGGCAGATATGTTTCTGTACTTTCCATTTCGTATTTATTCGCTCAGGAGAAAAGGCACAGAAATTTTAGCAATCTGTAGTAATTTAACCATATTGCATAACCAAGTTATAAAGGGGAAGAGCTTGAATATCCAGCCCAGGAGAGGTAGGAGATGACTTGGCTTAGTAAAAAATGTATTATCAAAAACCAGGTAATTGCCAAGTCAATTAGGTAGTGGAATTATCACAACCTTGGAAATATGTTAAGAGTTCATTTATAAATTTTAAAATAGGAAGAACATTGTTTATCCTGAGATCACTCTCTCCGCTGATGGGAAACATTGAAATCAAGGTTAAAATTCAGAAAAGGAGTATTTATGCACCCATTATCAACAGCTATTTTTTTATGAAAGGCAAGTAAAGCAAACAGAATCAACTTCTTAAAATAGTTTCCACTTGATTAAAGTTCAGGGTGATATTTAAAAAATTATACAGCACTCAATGGTTCCTTTTCACTCTCATTTAGATTTTTTCTTCATTCAGTGGTACCAGTGACTTGGCTAACATATTTGTTCTTTTACAGAAATTTGGACAATTCCCCTGGAGCTTTATTCCAAAGGTTAGTATGATTGTCCCTTATTTTGTATCTATAGTTCAACTTGCTTATAATACTAAGACTCATAGTATTTAATGGAATTAAATTTGCTGCAAATCTAAAGCTATCACTTGTAGAGGATCCATATACCTTGACTGGCCCCAAATTAAATGCTTTCTTTTTAGCTTGTTTAGGATACTGCTCTTAGACTTGCTGAGGATACTGGTCTTTGACTCACTGAGGATACTGGTCTTTGACTCGCTGAGGATACTGGTCTTTGACTCGCTGAGGATACTGGTCTTTGACTCGCTGAGGATACTGGTCTTTGACTCGCTGAGGATACTGGACTTTGACTCGCTGAGGATACTGGGCTTTGACTCGCTGAGGATACTGGGCTTTGACTCGCTGAGGATACTGGTCTTTGACTGGCTGAGGATACTGGGCTTTGACTCGCTGAGGATACTGGTCTTTGACTCGCTGAGGATACTGGTCTTTGACTCGCTGAGGATACTGGTCTTTGACTCGCTGAGGATACTGGTCTTTGACTCGCTGAGGATACTGGTCTTTGACTCGCTGAGGATACTGGTCTTTGACTCGCTGAGGATACTGGGCTTTGACTTGCTGAGGATACTGGACTTTGTAAGTCTGGCTCATTGAGAAGAAGTCTGGTTGACTCGCTGAGAATAATTCTGGTTGGCTCGCTGAGAACAAGTCTGGTTGGCTCGCTGAGAATAATTCTGGTTGGCTCGCTGAGAATAAGTCTGGTTGGCTTGCTGAGAATAAGTCTGGTTGGCTCGCTGAGAATAAGTCTGGTTGGCTCGCTGAGAATAAGTCTGGTTGGCTCGCTGAGAATAAGTCTGGTTGGCTCGCTGAGAATAAGTCTGGTTGGCTCGCTGAGAATAGGTCTGGTTGGCTCGCTGAGAATAATTCTGGTTGGCTCGCTGAGAATAAGTCTGGTTGGCTCGCTGAGAATAAGTCTAGTTGGCTCGCTGAGAACGAGTCTGGTTGACTCACTGAGATGTTTGGTATTGCTATAATAAAAAATTATTTCAGCCAAATTTTCTGAAATAGGGTTAGTTGTAGTGGGAGTATGTCTTTCTGTCATTAGAAAGACATACTCCCACTTGTTTTTTGCTCTTTTTTTCCCCAGTACAACTTTCTGATGTCAAGTAATGGATCTTTACATTGTAACAATGAACCTGTGAATGAATAGAGGTGGTAGGTGTGAATGATTTAAATCCTATTGTGGAATTTTAAGGTAACATGCCCCACCTTTCCTCCCCCCCCCCCAAAAAAAAAAAAGGAAATAACCAGAATACTAAACGCCAAGTTGTCAGCCCTTTCTCTTACAAGTTAGTTGATTTAGTTCATAACTTCCTCTCCTTTTTCTTTAATTCCCTTCCTTGCCATGGTTATAATCACTGCCATTTCTGGGTTTACCTTATTTATCATTTTTGGCCTAGAGTTCCTTCTTGTCTCTTGGAAGTCAAATCATCCATCTAGAAGGCCTTTTTTAGTTGAAGATTGTTTCATCTTTCTATTACCCATGCCTGTCATCTTAAATTGACTTTCACTCAAAATTCACACCTAACTCTTTGTATTTGTTTCTCTTCCACAGTTGATGACTGGGATGGGAATTCACAGAAATGCAAACCAATGATATTTATCATGTGTTAAATAAATAAATCTTGAATATTAATAAAAAATCATCGAAATGTACTGGCTGACTTATGCAAAATAGTTATTGTAGCATGGAAAAAAAAAAGGGAGATAATAAGAACCATCTGAATTAAATTAAGTAAGTTTAGATCCTAAAAGTGATTACAGTGAAGGAACAATGTCTGATTCAGTTAATAGCAAATCAGTTCTTGAAAATCTTGTAAGAAATAATAATGAATGCACAGGGTTTTCAATGAGGTTTTCAGTTCTTTTTTTATGACATGTATTTTTAACCCACTAAAAGGTCAAAATATGTGTATTGCCTCTTGGTATCTAATGAAAGTCAAATCCCTCTAATTGAATATACTAAAACTGTAAATAGTACAACTTCTCTTGTTGTGGCCATCAGCGATATTCAATATTCAGACATTTTTCTATTAAAAACAACATGAACTATTGAAAAGTAATATTGCTTCAATCAACTGATTTGTGAAAACTCCCCTTGGGTGAACATTTTGCAACAAACTTTGATTCGATATCAATAATAGATAAAAAATTCCCTTCTCCTTGCAGTTAAAGGCAAGTACATTACCTACTCATAGTTCATAAAAGCCTTGAAAGTCTTTGAAGATGCTTGAATTCAAAAATTACAAATTCAAGGTCTTGAAAGTACTTGAATTTGAGGACTAGAACTTGATTTTTGCAATGCTTTTTCTCAACAATTTTCAAGTAAAAAATTGCAGTACTTTAATAGAAAAGCTGAGAAATAATGTTAAATAATTTTTAAACTTTCTTATGCAAACCTTTCCAAAAGAGGTCCTTCAATTTATCTAAAACTTGGCAAAGTCATTGAAAAGCCCTTCAATTTCAACCTTTAGCACCTGTAGGAACCTACTCCTATTATTTTGATTATTGTCTAGTACCATAACAACATTCATTACACTCCAGCAGGCAAAAATAAAAACAAGTAGACTTATTCATGATTGGAAATGAAAAAATTTCGTAACGACAGTAACAATGGCAACAGGGCAGTCTCCTAAAGATAACTCCAGATGTGCAATATAGAAAGCCCAAGTTGAAGCAGCTATGCGTCTACTTAAAGGGAAAAAAAAGTCTAAAACAGCAAAATATGATGAAATATTCCTTGCATAATGAATACGAAGTTTCAGCATTTAATTTTTATTTATCAAAATGTACATCTTTCATGGTTTTAATTTCTGGTTTCCCTCTTGTTGTGGAAAGATGAAGTAACTTTAGTAATGGGATAGGATCCGATTCAATTAATTAATTAATTAGTTAATTAATTAGTGCTACTTTATGTGCTGAAATTCATGCTAGAAGCTCTATAGAAATATCGGTTAAGGCCTTCCCTGCACTTTATAATCCCAAGAAAAAGAAAATAGAGATTACCTTAACATATTGCAGCAAAATCCCAGCTTATCTTGAACCTAAAACTTTACCCTGGAAAAAAAAATATATACATCCGCGCATGCGCCAAGAGCAAAGTTTGGCACACGAGTATTCTTTCGCAAAACGACTCTCGTTTCGTCAAACGAGTCTCGTTTTTAAAAATGAGTGTCGTTTCTACAAACGAGTCTCGTTTCTAAAAACGAGTCTCGTTTCTAAAAACGAGTCTCGTTTCTAAAAACGAGTCTCGTTCCTAAACGAGTCTCGTTTCTATTCACAAACAAACGAGTCTCGCTTTAAATCGTTTATCGAGTGACTTATAAATCGTGACGATTTAAAATCGACTGGTTGCCCAGAAACTGTGAGTGATCCCTCATTCACTCACTCACTCACTCACTCACTCAATCAATCAATCCCTGGATCACTCACAGTTTCTAGGCAACGAGTCGATTTTAAATCGTCACGATTTATAAGTCACTCGATAGACGATTTAAAGCGAGAATCGTTTGTTTGTGAATAGAAACGCACTCACATTTTCTTGGCAACGAGTCGATTTTAAATCGTCACGATTTATAAATCACTCGATAAACGATTTAAAGCGAGACTCGTTTGTTTGTGAATAGAAACGAGACTCGTTTGTAGAAACGAGACTCGTTTGTAGAAACGAGACTCGTTTTTAGAAACGAGACTCGTTTGACAAAACGAGACTCGTTTGACAAAACGAGACTCGTTTTTAGAAACGAGACTCGTTTTTAGAAACGAGACTCGTTTGACAAAACGAGAGTCGTTTTGCGAAAGAAGGCTCGTGTGCCAAACTTTGCTCTTGGCGCATGCGCCGAAGTATAGTTTTTTTTCCAGGGTAAAGTTTTAGGTTCAAGATAAGCTGGGATTTTGCTGCAATATGTTAAGGTAATCTCTATTTTCTTTTTCTTGGGATTACAAAGTGCAGGGAAGGCCTAAACCGATATTTTTATAGAGCTTCTGGCATGAATTTCAGCAGATAAAGTAGCACTGGATATTTATGTCGAATTAAGTTCAAAGCTTGAATCGGATCCTATCCCATTACTAAGGTTACTTCATTTTTCCACAACAAGAGGGAAACCAGAAATTAAAACCATGAAAGATGTACATTTTGATAAATAAAAATTAAATGCTGAAACTTCATATTCATTATGCAAGGAATATTTCATCATATTTTGCTGTTTTAGACTTTTTTTCCCTTCAAGCAGACGCATAGCTGCTTGAACTTGGGCTTTCTCTATCGCACATCTGGAGTTATCTTTAGGAGACTGCCCTATTGCCATTTGTGCTGTCGTTACGCAATTTTGTCATTTCCAATCATGGATAAGTCTACTTGTTTTTATTTTTGCCTGCTAGAGTGTAATGAATGTTGTTATGGTACTAGACAATAATCAAAAAAATATATTACTATATAGCAGTAGGTTCTTACAGATGCCAAAGGTTCAAATTGAAAAAAAAAAAGCCGAATTTATTGCGGGCGTTTCCTTCGGAAAGCCCGAGTAATTTATGAAAACTGTATTCATAGAATACATGATCTAAAAGTACATGATCATTTCTTTCTTAAAATGAATTTTTTCGTCGTAAACTATCTTTTATCTCAGGGATCTCATCAAAATAAACGCAAATCAAAATGACAAATCTGATTCGCTATGAAAAAATGCTCTGACATGTTTATGTTTAGGAAAATTTTCTAGATTATTACAGAGATGAGATTGCTTCGGTAAGGATATTTTTAGAAAGAGAGCTTTGATTTAGTGATTGTTGGTAAATTTTTAAGAAACAGATAACGAGATTAATAATTATGCACTTAGCAGCTGCCATCCTGGGGATTGACCCTGGGGTCATACGGGGGAATAGACTTTCGTCGCCAATTTTGCATTGAAGTGCATTTGCACCTCCGAGACGAGACACATGGGAAAACACCCACTGGATTTTTACCATTGCCGCCATCTTGAGAATAAAAGATCCTTACCATGGTGACTGGCTATTACCATTGATACCTACAGATGTAAAAAAACTACTACTACTACTACTTTTTCCAGTTAGTCGCCGGCAAAAAGCCACATAGGATGTTTTTAACTTTGAGCCCTGTATAGCCCTGTATAGTAAACACAAGCTGAAGTAAGTTTTTGTTTGTGGCAAATAACATTCTTTTGGAGCATTACATTGTTTGAGTTAGTAGAGCATACTTCTTTGTCCCCAGGGGAAGGGCATTGGTAGCTTTATATTGAACAATGTTATTGTTGGTTGGGGGGCTTAGGAAATTCCTTTGCAAATGCCCAGGGGTTCCCGGGGTCACCCTCTTCCCCCCTGGGACGGCCGCTGATAAGTGCATAATGACCATGATGACTGAAACAAAAATTTTTGTTATCAGTTGCATATAAGTATAGCTCGTTGACCTCTTTGCCTCTGGAAAATGTTGTCAAATAATACCATCTGGCCCGATTACAGTCGACTAATACATATTGGAAATTTTTATATCATTTATTCTCATCACATTTGCAAAGATAACTTTTTGACAGGTATTAAAAGAAAAGTTAAGGCTATTTCAAAATAGAAGACATTGCATGATAATTTTTGCACTTATTAATAACTTCATCTACACTTTAACTAGGTTTTTCGTTTCCTTCTTGCTGAGATTCATTATTTTTCTTCTTTCTTCTCTTTCGGGTCTTCTTTTTCTTCATTTCTGGTTCTGTGAGGATAGTAAGAATAAATTGTTGTCGTCAGTTGTTTATAGGTTTTTGGTCATGCGGGATTGGCCTGAATTTCCCATTTTGGAATGCTTTGAGCAAATTAGAAAACTGGAGAAATTCTCCAGCCATGAAACTTAATGAATTTTGTTTGTTAAATCTTACCCTCACTTAAAGTTTTCCTCTCCTCAATGTCATGTCTTTGCCCTCCCACGTCCTTGTCATCTTTAAAGTTAAAGGGAAAGGCCTTGATTTTTTTTCTTCTTGCAGTTGGCAGTTAAATTTGTATTATGCATGAGTCTATAAAAACATAACTTTATAAAGGTGATTTCTTGTTACTTTATGTAAAGTTTGCTATGTTTAGAAGTACAGAAACAAATAGGTTTACAGCTTCATTTTTTCATTTTTAATTTTTTAAAATTCTGTAAAGAAAATTTTTCCACTTACCAGGAATAGTGGAATCAAGGGATTTATCAGTATCGGGTTTCATACACGAGTAAGTCCCTTTAGAACTTCTGCAATAGAACCTTCTGCTATCACATCACACTCTACACACAGTTCCCGCAAGCCAGCATCCTGGAAGCGTTTGCCAGTGTTGGACAACATGGTGCATGCTGTGTGGAATACTTCCATTTTCATAACCATATCTTTCAATTTTGCGCTTTGTTTCCATTGTCCCTCGCTTGCCTTTGCATACAGTGTTAAGTCAATGACGAAGCCGATGCTCTTTAAGTTGAGCGTGTTCTTTACCTTGAGAGACTGCACTAGAACCTTGTGAACGGTAGCCATGTCATTAGCAGGCACATCGATACTCGGGAGATACCTGTTGACAGCCAGTGAGACAGTTGATCCTCATTAAGGAGAGAAATGTTAAATCCATCCTAGCCACTGGCCTTTTGGTTCCCGCACCAGAAAGGGTCTCCTCCAATCTATCTATAATACCCCACGGGAGTGTTGCTTTGATATATGGCTTGATAGTTTCAGGCAAAGGACCGATCTCATGCCCCAATCGGTGTGGCATCTGGATAAGTTGAACATTGTTCGGCATACGGTAACAGTATTTGCTTGGGTGGTTTTTGTAATCCTGCCGTAACTCCTTAAATAATGTCCTGGCCAAAAGAGGTAACAAGGCGCCGCACGCGATCAGAATATTCCGCCGAGATGTGTGTGTGTTGCCAGTTTAGAGTATAGAAACGCATCTAGTTCTTCTGAAAGTTTGACTGCACTATCACATAGCTCGGTAGGTTTCGGAGGCCATGACATCTTACTAATATTTGGGTGAAGTGCATCACAGAAGTACAGGGCAGCTTAAGATTCATATATAAATATGAAAGGAAACCCTATGTATTAACATCTGAAGTTTCTTCTCGGATTACCCTAGACGTGGGTGTGGATTTTCAGAACGGTTTACTTTTAAGTGTAAGCAGATGGTGAAAGTGTGGCCTGAGAAAGGCTTTGAATGGCTACGCACCTCATTTCTGTGTTTTCAAACATACAACCTTTTTTCGCGATTTTCTTTACATATCAAGAAAAACATCTCGATTTCTCCTTTGATGCTGATCACAAACTTTTTCTTTTTTTAAATTTGTTATTTCATGCTATTCTGACATCTTACTTTTCTACATTTACATATCCGCTCGCTTGCACCGGCTCTACAATTTCTTCTTTTCTACTTTTTATTCCAAACAAGTTAATGAAATGACTTATATCTACTTGTACGTCTTTGGCAGGAACAACAGTAATCCATCGTTTCATGAAAAACATCTTCCCGTCATTGCTTTATGCAGTGGCTTTGGTTGGATGTTTTCCACGCATCGAGTGGCAGTTTGGGAGTTTACAATGGAAAACTTTAATTAAGGCAAAAAAAAAAAAAACTGTTAAAACATCGATCTATCGATCCCTTCAGAAAAACACACTTTCTGTGTTGAGTCCATCACTTTTTCAATCAACCAATAAAAAAAATTCAATTGCCGTATTCTGATTCTTGTTCGCAAGAAAGTTGAGAAATCTCCAATTAAATCCATATATAATTAAACTATACCAGTGTGTTTTGAAAGGTAGAAACCAAAGAATTTGCTACAATAATATTTCTTTTGATTGGAAATTATTGAATCAAGGTGCTACTCAAGGTAGCGTAAGCGGACCCTATCTATTCCATATTTTTATAAATGATCTAGAGATCTAATGATCTAGATACCCTGCCAGTGTTATTCTAGTATGCTGCTGTTTCAAATATCATTGCTCCTGTTTACAATTTAAAGACATGTCTGAGACATTGGTCAAACATTTCTTAGAGTGGATAGAAAAGAATGGAATGTTCTGTAACCCTAGCAAATGTAAGGAGCTTACAGTCCTAGAAAGGCAATCATGAATTGTACCCTCCTGTATTAGGGATCCCTAGTTGTACTTATGTGAGCATTCTAGGTGTCACCTTTCAGAGTGACTGTAGGTTCAATACACATGTTAAATGCTTCTATGTCCTTAAATCTCTACGTAAAGAGGGGTATAAGCAGGTAGAAATAGACTTTCTTTTCGATTCCTTAGAACTTCCCCGATTTCACGTATGCCCATATGGAGCATCAGACTCCGACCCCACCCCAGTACAATGTTTTTTTCGATCGTTGTTGGAAAAGGAATTTTATTACAAGAAATCACAATTTACCATCAATTTTACAGAAGCAGTAGTATTTTTAAAAAGGTTTCTAAGGCCGCCAATCACCCTTGTCGCTTTTTATTCCGCTTGTAAAGGCCTGCAGCTACAATTTACGGACTAGGTCTGGCACCAGAACAAGCATCAAAAGAAAACGTTTTAAAAATACATTCGTTGGTCGTTTAACTTTTAGACATAACCTATATGACAATTTCTAACTGTAATCAGGTGGTAAATTTAATTATGTGGAATTATTAACCTTTTAACTCTTTTAACTCAAATTGCTTGTAACACTAGGATTGTATTTTTTTGTTTTGAATCAATAGAGACCATTATTATTATTATTGTTATTATTATATTATTATTATTCATTATTAAGCACGCTTATTTAAGGTTACTTCCTACCTTCAGAGGCTGATTTTTTTTTGACTAGATTGAAGTTACACTTTTTAACTAGCGTTTGCAAAAGAAAAAAAAATTAAAAATCTCAAAAAGTGTCCGACTTATTTAAAAAAACGTATTTTCGAATAAAAGTTAATAAATCAGGAAGGTGTCATAATCTCGTAAATGGGCGAACTCCCCGGGGGAATATTCGAATATTCGGAGGAATATTACATCGCGCCCTTGACAAATTTCACACGTGGAAGTAATCTGCTCGTAGAAAGTCTTTTCTCGTGGAGATAACACAAAACTCAAAATTAGAGAAGAGTCCTTGGGTAAAGAAAAAGAAAAAGAAAGGTCCAAAGAAGAGAGAAATGGCAGCATTTTGTCAAAAAAAAAACAAAACAAAACAAAACAAAGCGACAAAGGTTCTTGGTTTGGCCAGGAGCCGTCGACAAGCTCGGCATCCATTGAAGATCGACAGCATTCGATTATCCTTGGGGTAAAGAGCTGAAAAATTCAAGTCAACACCACAGAAGGTTGTAAACAAGATTCTTCGTTGGAATCTGACGAAACCGATGGAGAAAAAGAAGAATGCGACAGATTTACCCTTTCTGCCGCGGGTTTTCTCTTCGCCGACTTTGTCCATTACTAAACGATCAACAGGGCGAGATAAAAAAAAAAAAAAAAAAAAAAAAAGACTGCTACACGATACTTTTCCCGGGAAAATCTTGATCCATTGTCATTGACGCCAGGTCTCGTCTATCTCATTGGTTTGCGGTTTCAGGAGGCGAGATAATCTCCTGGTGTGGCGCAAGTTGTTTACAAACCTTTGGGAGCTAAAATCTCGCATTTGATTTTGAGAGGAATACATCCACTTTGAACGAATTTATAGGGTATGTAGATTTCACCGATTTTCGTGAAATTTCGCGAAAACATTCCTGTGATGATGACTAACAAAAGTGTGTCAGGAAATTTTGAACTTTTAAATATTTTTTACGTGGTGTCCATTTACGCAAAACGCTTCGCATATTTTTCGCTACCCTAACTTTAGATGCGAATATCCAGACAACCAATCAGAATATCGGAAAAGCCTGACACACCTTTGTTGATTGATGCCTTGTGAATGAGACTAGGCAGCCATTTTTCTCGTGCCGCGGGATCCGATACCCGATAAATTCGATAGAAGAACACTCGGTCGTTTCACGCCTTTCTGGCTCCTGACACTTCCTAAATGAAAAAATCGCCGAAATTATATTTTTATCGTAAATTGCATTTATTAACCTTTGTTTTGATGTCTAGTTTGTTAGGATTTTCTTCCAACTAGCGCGCGTACGAATTTTCTCCCGAAGGACATCCGCGAAGGTAGGAGGTAACCTTAATTTTTGGGCTTTCAGGGTGGGCGCTTATTTGAGGCTGTGCGCTTATGGTAACCCATCCTCCCTGAGGTGATACCGCTGACAAACGCCAAGATGCCCCTTGGCTCGGGATTGAACTATCCCACGCCGGCAAAGGTCCTTGAGGAGAATAGAGCCTTTGTCTTAAAACGAATCAACCGCAATGTCATTCAAATGTTTACTTTGCCATCAAGGTCGTGATTTTACATCTTAGATTTACCGGCTTCGTGCACGCCTTCAGCCTTATCTTTTTCTCCCTTCGATGTGTTTTTAATTTTTAACAAGCACTGCGTGTTCCAACTTGATGTGACAGCTTAGACTTAGTTATGGCTTAAAGAGGAAACCAGCAGCTACAGCCACAATGGTAAGCGTGTGTCGAGAATGGCAGTTGTTTTAGAAGTTGCTTAACGAGAATGTAGTGGAATACATCGCATAAACAATCCATTTCTGTTACATGATGACACATCTATGCTTTTGAAATGCTACCGGTTGCTACGTTGTTTACAAGGCAAGAGTCGAGAGTCGGGTAAGTACGTGACTAAATTCAGCTGAATTTTATAAGTTCACCGTTCAACTTATGTTACAAGTAAGCTAGTGCCACGTATTCTTATTGCAGTATCATAAATGCCAAGCAAGGGTTTTGATTACCCTCCTGTCCAATAGCCAAAGAGGTTTTGAGCGGAATTACGCGAAACAATTCCATGCTTGCATAAATTTGGCCCCAGCGTTTCATTATTCGGCTAAACTTCAGAATTCCCGGCCACTGAAAAATCATTCATCAAATCCTGCTACCGCAGTACCGCAGTCGACATACTTTACCTAATATCTGCATTATATTAAACATCGTAGTTAGTATTGATGTTCGTCTCTCGATACGAACGGATGCCGACGATATTAAACATCACAAAATATACCGCTTGCATATCCTTTACCTAATATCTGCATTATATTAAACGTCGTAGTAAGTGTTGAGGTTCGTCTCTCGATACGAACGGATGCCGACGATATTAAACATCACAAAATATTCCGCTTGCATCATACGAGTTGGTGTTCATCTTGTTCTTCCTTGCTACCGTAGTCCCGCAGTCGATAGAGGTTTCCCGCATGACGTCGCGTTTCCATAGCAACGCATTCACGGCCATCTTGAAGGTCAACTTCTCGCGGAAAACAGAAGACGAACCGAAGGGCTGAAGTAAAGATGGACAATTTTTGCTCTGTTGTCGGTTGTTTCAACCGCTCAAATCGCGACAAGAAGGGATATTATTGTTTCCCAAGTGTTATAGTCCATCAAGGAGAAAAAGCGCTCGATCTTTTCTCTAAAAGACTCAAATCGAAATCCTAAGTAGTCCTTATTAAGCACTGAAGGCTTTCTCAATGTTAAGTCTTGCCAATCAGGACTTATCTGTTGTTCAAAGTGAGTAATGTTTCATTTGTGGCTTTCCTGAAATTGTAGTTTCTGGTATTGTAAACCAGAATAGTTTACATGCAAACTGTTTCTCTGGAGTAAGTTTGACTTTTAAGGTTGTTTGAGATAGATGTGAACATTGAAATTACCAGTTCATCAGAGCATACCCATTGAAGCACTTAAAACTTTCTCGATGGCACATCGAAGGTTGGCAGCTGGCAAAATGGCACATCTTGCCACTCAGTGCTTCTCTGGTGTTCGGAAGTGAGTAATGTTTCATTTGCGGCTTTCCCGAAATTGAACTTTCTAGTATGGGAAACCAGACTAGTTTGCATGCAAACTTTTTCACTGGAATAAGTTTGACTTTTAAGGTTAATTGAGATTGATAAACCTTGAAATTACTGGTTAATTGGAGCATATACCCATGGAAGCACATTGCATTGCAGTGTCGTGGGGACTTGTATACAAGTCAATGCATATTGGAATTACAAATTTATATTGCTTTGGCAGGGAGTGAGCCCTGCCACTCTTGTGTCTGGTTTATTTCATTTTCAGGGGCAGATATTTTTGTACCAGAATATCACCTGTTTTGTTTTGTTTTCTATTTGGGGTTGTGTTTCCATGCATTTCCCATAAATATCAATGCACTGATTGTGTACTTTACTATAAAATTTAATTATTGGGAGTGAATTAACTATTATTGTTATTTGGAGCAGTATTGATGAGTGTGACTTCTATTTTTTAGGGACTGTGTAATTTGGGCACCAGCAAATGGTGATGTAACCCAGTGTTTTCTTAGAGGCAACACACAGACTGCCAAAAATAAAAAATACAAAAAAAACCTACTAGAAGTGCTCCTTCAGCTGTTGCAAAGGGGCTGCTCTTAATGTGACACACATGAATGCAGTGTAGCCCTATTTTTCTAGGTAATTACTGTAAGGGTCCAACTATTTTGTTCTTTGGGGAAGGGGTTGGCAATTCATTTTGGCAAGGATTTTTTCCCTGAACCTCTTGGTGGGTCATTTTGGGTTGTTGTGTAACCAAATGTTTCCTTATAGACCTGGTATATTAAGGGTCTACCCATCAGTGTATTATTACACCCGAGTGATTTCCTAGAGCTGGCTCATCACTTATAGTGACGTATCTGGTCTACAAACATTAATATCAAATTTCTTTTGATGTTCCATCAAATTTTTCCAACCTTTGAACAAAAGAAATCATTGTTTCAAGAGCCAACCATGTGGTAAAGCAATGAGAAAAATTACTATTATCGTTAACGTCGCTGTATCAAGGAAACCCAGTTCAGTTGAAAATATACCCTTTTCGAGGGAGTAAAACCATCAAACATTTTTGGATTGTAGGTTGTCAAAGCGCTTTAAACTTACAATTGATCTTCTAAAGGATTTGCAGCCACTCAGCTAGCATTATTGGGAAGCAATACAAAGTACCTTTTGGCTAGAATTCAAGGCCTAAAATTTCGTTTGCAAAATCTAAAGAGACGAAATTCTTTTTAAACTGTCTTCATATACATCCTAATTTTTTCGTCCAGTGAATTTAGGACTAGATGGTTCACGAGGTCCACGTAAGTTATCGGTGGAAAATCGCTAACATTTGACGATCATTCCTTATTTGCGATCTCAAACGGATCAATGTTGTCTATACAAGCTATTTTTTGCAAATATTTCTCTTTATCGAGCGGATCGAGCGTTGAAACGTAAGTTTTTTTCGCAGACATTGTCAGAATCGCTTGTTAACATTGGAAGACCTGACCTTCAAGATGGTAGCCAACATGGTTGCTACGGCATACGTGACGTCAGCGGGAAACCTCTATTGGCTAATTTTCTTGTATTTCACATCTTTTAAGCTTCCACATAGTTATTACAATGCTTTATTTCAGGATATTTTGAAACACTCATAACCCTCGGGTTAGGGTTTTGGGTTAGGGTTAGGTTTTAGGCTTTTAACGTATTTCTTTATAGGGTTTTAGCGTATGGCAATTTAGTTTAGAGCTCACTTTATTACTTATTCAAGGACTGCGGTACTACGGACCGCGGTAGCAGTTCATTTGAACACCTAGTTTAATACTTATTCATCCACGGCGGGAGTGCGGACCGCGGTAGCACTTGAGTTTAAAAATTACATTACTGCATATTCATCTACTTCAGTAGTGCGGATAGCAGTAGCACTTCATTTTAAAGTTTCATTTCATACATATTCATCCACTTCGGTACTGCGGACCGCGGTAGCACTTCAGTTTAAAAATTAGTTTAATACTTATTCATCCACTGCGGGAGTGTGGACCGCGGTAGCACTTGAGTTTACATATTACTTTACTACTTATTTATCCGCTTCAGTAGTGCGGACCGCGTTATCACTTGACTTCATAAATTAGTTTACTACTTATTTATCGACTTCGGCAGGGCGGACAGCGGTACCACTTCATTCTTTATCTTAGCAAGTACATTTTATTTGTTAGCCGACTTCGGACTGCGGACCACGGGAGCACTCGATTTATAAAGGGCGTGAGTGGCCGGGTATTCTGAAGTTGCTCCCATTATTCAATAACTATTTGCAATCAGGCTTGTTTACTGGAGGTTTGAGATGGATCCAAAAACGAACGCAGCTCCTATAAGGATTTGGGAAATTTTTCTTTATAAAGTTCCCTGTGAAATCTGTCACTACGTTCCGAAAGTAAAGATGACCCATGATCTGACCTTGAACTGAGTTCGCTTGCAAACGAAGATACGTTCTTAATTTACTTTGATTTGGAGTCTGGCGCAGTTAAAACGCCGAATTTTTATAGGACACGAAGAAGCTAATCAACTACTTTAACCAAGTACATCAAAAGATCGATTTTTAACTCTGTCATGTTGGTTCGTTCCGAAGATTACCTTTTTTTTGGATTAAAAATTAAAACTAATTTCAATAAGTAACTGGCGTGACCAAGCAACTATCATTATGCATTGTTTGCGTTATTATTTGTCTCCACATTTCTTATTCAATAAACAATTTAAAAAGAAAGTTCCTAACTGGTTCAAGGTCTTTTCTTGTTATTTCCATAATATTAGGTAAATCTTAGTCAGTAGGGCTCAATGTTTTGACCCTGTGAAAAGGTTATTCACTTGAAAAACGAGTGTAAGGGTGGCCCCTTAATTTTTTTCAACGTGAGAATTAAGTACAGTGATCTACGTATGCTGTTCCTCGGTGAAACCAAAAGTTGACCTTTTCATTTGCCAAATATTGTTTATAAATTATTGTAATTCATTGTGAGGTCCAAACAATGGATGCAAGTTCAGAATCTCAACCACTGAACTTTATCATTTGGTCAGAGCCATTTGAAAGAGAAATTACCCGATGAAGTAAAAGGAAAGAAAAATAGAAATGTAATGCCACATTAGCCATGATGCGTGGAGGTTATGATTTTGATGGATTTTCATTCATTTATGTCATGCATTATGAAGAATTGAAACAGCTCTGAAGGCAGATATGTTTCTGTACTTTCCATTTCGTATTTATTCGCTCAGGAGAAAAGGAACAGAAATTTTAGCAATCTGTAGTAATTTAACCATATTGCATAACCAAGTTATAAAGGAAAAGAGCTTGAATATTAGGCTTGTGGGAGAGGATTTTCAATTTAACACACCAGCCTAGGAGAGTTGGGAGATGATTTGGCTTAGTAAAAAATGCACTACTTTCAAAAACCAGGTAATTGCCAAGTCAATTAGATAGTGGAATTATCACAACCTTGGAAATATGTTAAGAGTTCATTTATAAATTTTAAAATAGGAAGAGCATTGTTTATCCTGAGATCACTCTCTCCGCTGATCGGAAACATTGAAATCAAGGTTAAAATTCAGAAAAGGAGTATTTATGCACCAATTATCAACAGCTATTTTTTTTTATGAAAGGCAAGTAAAGCAAACAGAAGCAACTTCTTGAAATAGTTTCCACTTGATCAAAGTTCAGGGTGATATTTAAAAAATTATACAGCACTCGATGGTTCCTTTTCACTCTCATATAGATTTTTTCCTTATTTAGTGGTACCAGTGACTTGGCTAACATATTCGTTCTTTTGCAGAAATTCGGACAATTCCCCTGGAGCTTTATTTCAAAGGTTTGTATGATTGTCCCCTATTTTTTATCTATAGTTCAACTTGCTTATAATACTAAGACTCATAGTTTTTATTGGAATTAAATTTGCTGCAAATCTAAAGCTATCACCTGTAGAGGATCTGTATACCTTGGCTGGCCCCAAATTAAATGCTTTCTTTTGAGCTTGTTTAGGATATTGCTCTTAGACTTGCTGAGGATACTGGTCTTTGACTCGCTGAGGATACTGGTCTTTGACTCGCTGAGGATACTGGTCTTTGACTCGCTGAGGATACTGGTCTTTGACTCGCTGAGGATACTGGCCTTTGACTCGCTGAGGATACTGGTCTTTGACTCGCTGAGGATACTGGTCTTTGACTCGCTGAGGTTACTGGGCTTTGACTCGCTGAGGATACTGGTCTTTGACTCGCTGAGGATACTGGTCTTTGACTTGCTGAGGATACTGGACTTTGACTCGCTGAGGATACTGGACTTTGACTCGCTGAGGATACTGGTCTTTGACTGGCTGAGGATACTGGGCTTTGACTCGCTGAGGATACTGGTCTTTGACTCGCTGAGGATACTGGACTTTGACTCGCTGAGGATACTGGTCTATGACTCGCTGATGATACTGGGCTTTGACTTGCTGTGGATACTGGACTTTGTAAGTCTGGCTCATTGAGAAGAAGTCTGGTTGACTCGCTGAGAATAATTCTGGTTGGCTCGCTGAGAACAAGTCTGGTTGGCTCGCTGAGATCAAGTCTGGTTGGCTCGCTGAGAATAATTCTGGTTGGCTCGCTGGGAATAAGTCTGGTTGGCTCGCTGAGAATAAGTCTGGTTGGCTTGCTGAGAATAATTCTGGTTGGCTCGCTGAGAATAAGTCTGGTTGGCTCGCTGAGAATAATTCTGGTTGGCTCGCTGAGAATAAGTCTGGTTGGCTCGCTGAGAATAAGTCTGGTTGGCTCGCTGAGAATAATTCTGGTTGGCTCGCTGAGAATAAGTCTGGTTGGCTCACTGAGAATAATTCTGGTTGGCTCGCTGAGAATAAGTCTGGTTGGCTCGCTGAGAATAAGTCTGGTTGGCTCGCTGAGAATAAGTCTGGTTGGCTCACTGAGAATAATTCTGGTTGGCTCGCTGAGAATAATTCTGGTTGGCTCGCTGAGAATAAGTCTAGTTGGCTCGCTGAGAACGAGTCTGGTTGACTCACTGAGATGTTTGGTATTGCTATAATAAAAAATTATTTCAGCCAAAATTTCTCAAATAGGGTTAGTTGTAGTGGGAGTATGTCTTTCTGTCATTAGAAAGACATACTCCCACTTGTTTTTTTCTTCTTTTTTTCCCCAGTACAACTATCTAATGTCAAGTTATGGATCTTTACATTGTAACAATGAAGCTGTGAATGAATAGAGGTGGTAGGTGTGAATGATTAAAATCTTATTGTGGAATTTTAAAGTAACATGCCCCACCTTTCCTCCCCCCCCCCCCCAAAAAAAAAAATTTAAATAACCAGAATACTAAATGCCAAGGAAGGCAAGGTAGTAATATTGTTTATTAAAATATATACCAATACCTAATCTAATTATAGTAATATCATGCATATGCTGCGAGAATTAGGTTTAATATAATTTAATAGGTTTACAACTACACAATTAACATTTGTGGGTAAAACCAATGTTCATAATGTTGATGTCTAGAACCTGTCTATCTAATAACAAAATTAAGAATAAAGAGCAATTCTCCTTTCAACAGAACACTGACAAAATTTTAAACACATAGCTTCCCCAAATCAAAACATAACATTCAAAGCCATTAAAATACTTGACTATTTTCCATCTGCAGTAAGGACCACATTTGGAAGAAGAGGTCCATTTAGTGAGTTGATGATCCTTATTCCAAAAGAAAATAACCCCAGTCTAAATGTTTGCTTTTCAGGTAAGTTGAAAAATTTTGCCAATCAATGACAATTATCAAACCCTCTTAACCCTTTAACTCCCTAGATCTGACTGTTAAATCTCTCCTCTAGCTGATACACATTTCTTTGTAAATCAGTTACAGGAATTTGCCACTTAAGTTTAAGAATTTACATGCTAATTAACTGGGAGTTTAGAAGTTAATAAAAAAATTAATGTATTTCTGAATTAAGGCTGTTGTAGAGTCTCAATCTATATTTTTTCCTTCCTGATGTGCGTCATTGCAAAAAAATGGCTCATACTGATCTACTCTGTGGAGTGAATTGGTTTTTGAGGAGATTGATATAACTTAAAAATGAAAAGTGTAACATTTGAAAGATTGCTACCTTAAAAATGTCTCCTAAAGTTGTCCCAATAGCTGTTAACAGTGTTTGGTTTTACTTATTGAATTAATATTGAACTGGTTACCCAGTTTTTAAACTTATAGTTTTACAATGAGCATCAGACATTTTGTTACACCTAGGAGAATCCCTGAAAGATGTAAGTGATGATCAAATGGAACATACAATTTGTCACTTATGTGAACATTTCTCATCTACTTCTACAAGAGATTGTGAGTAAACCATTGGAGAATATCTATTTTTTCAATTAGTTATAAATATTTTGGATGCAGACATTAGTCACATTAGAGAAAATATTGAGAAAAGGATAAATTTCATGTACAAATACTGCCTTTTCATGTATCATACAAACAAGGCAAAAATGTCGTCATCTTTCATGCATAGAGTCTGGCCATCCATGATAAAATAAAATCTAAAGCAAATATCACATTTCTTTGGAAAACAATAGCATAAAATGCACAAGAAGGCATAAAGAAAACCATAAGAAAGATTTCCTTCATTAATGAATTTTTTCCACAAAATTAATTTTAGCTATAATAATATACATGAAAAAATTTCTCGGTTCTGATTGGTTAAGATGAATGCAGTTTTCAGTTAATTCAGTGCAGAAGAGAGTTAATTCAGTGCAGAAGAGGGCTAATTCAGTGCAAAGAAAGAAACAAACCAGACATTCTGATTGGTCAGAATCATTGGTTAATGTCAATGTCAAGGTCAATGTCAAGGTCAATGTCACTTGCAGAGTTTGAATAAATTATTTTTGCACATGATGCGCGCACTTTCTTCTGCGTAGTTATGAGAAGCTACCTCGTATTTTTTCACGTATATTATTAATAGATAATCACATGATTTTCTCATGCAATTTGGAATAAATAAGCACTTGTAAATTTTTTCAAAGACCACAAACTGCACTCGCCCTACGGGCTCATGCAATTTTGTTAGTCTTTGAAAAAATCTACTCGTGCTTATTTATTCCAAATTGCACTCAAAGTCATGTGATTACCTTTACAAAAATCTGGAACTGTTCTTGTATCAAATTGGATCAACAAAATTCTTAGAGCTGATTGAACTCATGATATTCAACTATTGTTAAAAGGTTAATAAAATTTGTAAACATTTCATTTAAAAAGTCAAGTAGCAGAAAAGTCGGACAAGCATCCAAGGGATCGAAAGAGCAGAAGGCTCCTCGTCACTAGAGAAAGCGAAAAGAGTAAGTAAATTCTTTAAACTACAAATTAAACCAAAATAATTATTGTTTCTGGAACCTTTCATCAAAGTACTAACAAATAATATAAATCCCCGATGTGCAAAATCATGTTCTATGAGTTTCATGTGCTGCAATAACTGGTGAAAACATAACATAACCATGGTGGAAAGGGAGTTGCGTAGCTAGTATAATTGTTGCAGTTCAAATTTCTGCAAAAAGGAATGCAAATTAACTTCATGGTCAATGATTGTTCAGAAAAACCTCCCTACTCTTGGTTTTCTTGTGTTTTTAGTTTTTTTCTTCATCTGGTGGTCATAACTTATGTTGCCAAATTAAAAAAAGCGGGAATTTAATGCCTTGAACAATTGCAACCAAATTAAGGAAGACCTTTGAATAAGAAATTTAATTTGTGGTAAGCTGTATAATGCTGCATGCTTTGGGTGATTGACTTTTGACAATATATCAAAGACCTGATAAATACCATTACTTTGATATCAGGTAACAGCCATGAGAAAAAAATGTCTCACCCAAGAACCTGCTGGGGAATGTTTCCGGATTAAGGTTCTCCATGAAGATGACAGGGAGATAACAAGAAATTTTTTACCAAAGGAACATATCAGGTGAGTTCTGAAACAGTTGAATGATAAGTCATTACAAAAAAAAAAAGGATTAAAGTATAAAGTACCATATGGCATATATATATATATATATATATATAACTAACTGCAGAAAGTACTGTTTCGGCCTTCTGGGCCTCATCAGTGCAGTGCTGATGCTAGGATGGGGGAGAACCGAGATGGTCACCCCAAACGACCCAACCTTTGTGTTATCGTCTAAGCCATGCCAGAGTGTTCAAACTAGAGTAAACTAGCGAGCATGCGCAATTGCAGCAGCAATGACTCATCCTAGATAGAGTGCTCAATTTGGAAATGATATATATAATATTTATTAAAAACTTGATCATTGGATAATGCAATTCAAGACCTTTTATTGGCTTAGCCATTATGGTATATCAGCCAATATACCATAATCTACAAATATGGTTAGCACGTGTCAGCTTAAAATTAAAAGGGAGCTAACAATTTAATGAAATTTGATAATTTGATTTAAGGTTTGTAATAAAACAATTATTCCACTCGCGCTTGTTGGATATGAGACGATTATAGCCAACTCGGCACTACGCGCCCCGTTGGCTATCTATCATCTCATATCCAATGCGCACGCGTGGAATAATTGTTAAATATATATATATATATATATATAAGCAGAAAAGTGATGGTCAAGAGGCCAACTCCAATGTAGCTTTGTTGGTTTATTAGCTCGAAGTTTCGAACATCTCATATAAGCCTGCTCTGTTAAATAGATATGCCTGCACACTATACAACTGTAGTGCATGGCCTTTAATAATTAAGCATCAACATGCTTACATTCTCTCTCATCAATTTGTTTACAGGAGGTGTATGACTGGGTGGGTCAAGAGACTTCCCAAGACTATTTTACATTACATCAACTTGAATCTGGTTTTTTTTCTGATACAAAACTACCCACTGATAATCTCATCCAATCAGAAAAATTGTGCCTGATAACAAGGGTAAGTAACATGTAAAAAGGATCTTGAAAAGGCCATGTAGTAACAGCTAAATTAAAAAAAAATGGTTTATGTCAATTTTACTTCAGAAAAAAAAAGATGAAGCAAATGAAATATTTGGAAAAGATGATGAGGTGAGAATAATGAAAACAGATCATTTGGTCCCTTAGTTTTTTTTTTTTCTTTTTAAAAATCCATCTTATTAATTTTACTTATCTTTCAAAACTCTAGTAGATTTCAGGTGTCTTTCTATGGCAAGTTTGATTCTGATAAATCACTTGATTCCACTATTCCTGGTAAGTAGAGAATTCTCTTTACAGAATTTTAAAAAAATTAAAAATGAAAAAATGAAGCTGAAGTTCCTATTTGTTTCTGTACTTCTAAAGATAGCAAACTTTAAATAAAGTAACAAGAAATCACCTTTATAAAGTTATATTTTTATATACTCATGCATAATACAAATTTAACTGCGAACTGCAAGATGAAAAAAAATCAAGGCCTTTCTCTTTAACTTTAAAGATGACAAGGACTTGGGAGAGCAAAGACACGACATTGAGGAGAGGAAGACTTTAAGTGAGGGTAAGATTTAACAAACAAAATTCATTAAGTTTCATGGCTGAAGAATTTCTCCAGTTTTCTAATTTGCTCAAAGCATTCCAAAATGGGAAATTCAGGCCAATCCCGCATGACGAAAAACCTATAAACAACTGACGACAACAATTTCTTCTTACTATCCTCATAGAACCAGAAATGAAGAAAAAGAAGACCTGAAAGAGAAGAAAGAAGAAAAATAATGAATCTCAGCAAGAAGGAAACGAAAAACCTAGTTAAAGTGTAGATGAAGTTATTAATAAGTGCAAAAATTATCATGTAATGTCTTGTATATTGAAATAGCCTTAACTTTTCTTTTGATACTTGTCAAAAAGTTATCTTTGCAAATTTGATGAGAATAAATGATATAAAGTTTTCCAATATGTATTAGTAGACTGTAATCGGGCCAGATATTTGGTATTATTTGACATTTTCCAGAGGCAAAGAGATCAATGAGCTATAATTATATGCAACTGATAACAAAAATTTTTGTTTTAGTCATCATGGTAATTATGCACTTACCAGCGGCCCTCCCGGGGGGGGAGGGGGGGGGTGGGGAAGAGGGTGACCCTGGGGAACCCCTGGGCATTGCAAAGGCATTTCCTAAACCCCCTAACCAACAATAACATTGTTCAACATAAAGCTACCAATGCCCCTCGCCTGGGGACAAAGAAGTATGCTCTACTAACTCAAACAATGTAATGCTCCAAACGAATGTTATTTGCCACAAACAAAAACTTACTTCAGCTTGTGTTTACTATACAGGGCTCAAAGTTAAAAACATCCTATGTGGCTTTTGGCGGCGACTAACTGGAAAAAGTAGTAGTAGTAGTAGTAGTTTTTTTACATCTGAAGATATCAATGGTAACAACCAGTCCCCATGGTAAGGACCTCTTATTCTCAAGATGGCGGCAATGGTAAAAATCCAGTGGGTGTTTTCCCATGTGAATAGACAAAAGTCTATTCCCCCGTATGACCCCAGGGTCGACCCCCAGGATGGCAGCTGCTAAGTGCATAATTATTAACCTCGTTATCTGTTTGTTAAAAATTCACAAACAATCATTTTATAAATCAAAGATCTCTTGCTAATAATATCCTTACCGAAGCAATCTCATCTCTGTAATAATCTAGAAAAGTTTCCTAAACATAAACATGTCAGAACATTTTTTCATAGCGAATTAGATTTGTCATTTTGATTTGCGTTTATTTTGATGAGATCCCTGAGATAAAAGATAGTTTATGACGAAAAAATTCATTTTAAGAAAGAAATGATCATGTACTTTTAGATCATATATCCTGTGAATACACTCCTCATAAATTACTGGGGCTTTCCGAAGGATACGCCCGAGATAACTTTGGCTTTTTTTTTTGCTGAGAATAAGTCTGGTTGGCTCGCTGAGAATAATTCTGGTTGGCTCGCTGAGAATAAGTCTAGTTAGCTCGCTGAGAACGAGTCTGGTTGACTTGCTGAGATGTTTGGTATAAAAATATTTGGTAATAAAAATTATTTCAGCCAACATTTCTGAAATAGGGTTAGTTGTAGTGGGAGTATGTCTCTCTGTCATTAGAAAGACATACTCCCACTTGTTTTTTCCTCTTTTTTTTCCCCAGTACAACTGTCTAATGGCAAGTGATGGATGTTTACATTGTAACAATGAAGCTGTGAATGAATAGGGGTGGTAGGTGTGAATTATGTAAATCTTATTGTGGAATCTTAAAGTAACATGCCCCACCTTTCCTCCAAAAAAAATAAAAATAACCAGAATACTAAATGCCAAGTTGTCAACCCTTTCTCTTACAACTTAGTTGATTTCTGGTACTTAATTTAGTTCATAACTTCCTTTCCTTTTTTTTTTAATTCTCTTCCTTGCCATGGTCATAATCACTGCAATTTCTGGGTTTACCTTATTTATCATTTTTGGCCTAGAGTTCCTTCTTGTCTCTTGGAAGTCAAATCATCCATCTAGAAGGCCTTTTTTAGTTGAAGAGTGTTTCATCTACCTTTTACCCATGCCTGTCATCTTAAATTGACTTTCACTCAAAATTCACACCTAACTTTTTGTATTTGTTTCTCTTCAACAGTTGATGACTGGGATGGGAATTCACAGAAATGCAAACCAATGATATTTATCATGTGTTAAATAAATTAATCTTGAATATTAATAAAAATCATCAAAATATACTGGCTGACTTATGCAAAATAGTTATGGTAGCATGGGAAAAAATAGGGAGATAAAGAGAACCATCTGAATTAAATTAAATAAGTTTAGATCCTAAAAGTGATTACAGTGAAGGAAAAATGTCTGATTCAGTTAATAGCAAATCAGTTCTTGAAAATCTTGTAAGAAATAATAAAGAATGCACAGGGTTTTCATAAAAGGTTTTCAGTTTTTTGTATGACATGTATTTTTAACCCACAAAAAGGTCAAAATAGGTGTATTGCCTCTTGGTATCTAATGAAAGTCAAATCCCTCTAATTGAATATACTAAAACTGTAATTAGTACTACTTCTCTTGTTGTGGCCATCAATGATATTCAATATTCAGATATTTTTCTATTAAAAACAATATGAACTATTGAAAAGTAATATTGCTTCAATCAACTGATTTGTGAAAACTCCCCTTGGGTGAACATTTTGCAACAAACTTTGACTCGATATCAATAATAGGTAAAAATTCCCTTCTCGTTGCAGTTAAAGGCAAGTACATTACCTACTCATAGTTCATAAAAGCCTTGAAAGTATTCGAAGATGCTTGAATTCAAAAATAACAAATTCAAGGTCTTGAAAGTACTTGAATTTGAGGACTAGAGCTTGATTTTTGCAACGCTTTTTCTTTAGCAATTTTCGAGTAAAAAATTGCAGTACTTTAATAGAAAAGCTGAGAAATAATGTTAAATAATTTTAAAATTTCTTATGCAAACCTTTCCAAAAAAGGTCCTTCAATTTATCTAAAACTTGGCAAAGTCATTGAAAAGCCCTTCAATTTCAACCTCTGGCATCTGTAGGAACCTACTCCTATTATATTTTTTTCATTATTGTCTAGTACCATAACATTCATTACACTCTAGCAGGCAAAAATAAAAACAAGTAGACTTATCCATGATTGGAAATGACAAACTTGCGTAACGACAGCACAAATGGCAATAGGGCAGTCTCCTAAAGATAACTCCAGATGTGCGATAGAGAAAGCCCAAGTTCAAGCAGCTATGCGTCTGCTTGAAGGGAAAAAAAGTCTAAAACAGCAAACTATGATGAAATATTCCTTGCATAATGAATATGAAGTTTCAGCATTTAATTTTTATTTATCAAAATGTACATCTTTCATGGTTTTAATTTCTGGTTTCCCTCTTGTTGTGGAAAAATGAAGTAACCTTAGTAATGGGATAGGATCCGATTCAAGTTTTGAACTTAATTCGACACAAATATCCAGTGCTACTTTATCTGCTGAAATTTATGCCAGAAGCTCTATAAAAATATCGGTTTAGGCCTTCCCTGCACTTTGTAATCCCAAGAAAAAGAAAATAGAGATTACCTTAACATATTGCAGCAAAATCCCACCTTATCTTGAACCTAAAACTTTGCCCTGGAAAAAAAAAACTATACTTCTGCGCATGCGCCAAGAGCAAAGTTTGGCACACGAGCCTTCTTTCGCAAAACGACTCTCGTTTTGTCAAACGAGTCTCGTTTTGTCAAACGAGTCTCGTTTCTAAAAACGAGTCTCGTTTCTAAAAACGAGTCTCGTTTCTAAAAACGAGTCTCGTTTCTACAAACGAGTCTCGTTTCTACAAACGAGTCTCGTTTCTATAAACGAGTCTCGTTTCTATTCACAAACGAGTCACGCTTTAAATCGTTTATCGAGTGACTTATAAATCGTGACGATTTAAAATCGACTCGTTGCCCAGAAACTGTGAGTGATCCGAGTGATCCAGGGATTTATTGATTGATTGATTGAGTGAGTGAGTGAATGAGTGAATGAGTAAGTGAGGGATTGATTGAGTGAATGAGTGAGTGAGTGAGTGAGTGAATGAGTGAGTGAGTGAGTGAGTGAGTGAATGAGTGAGTGAGTAAGTGAGGGATTGATTGAGTGAATGAGTGAGTGAGTGAATGAATGAGTGAGTGAGTAAGTGAGAGAGAGTAACAATAGAATTCCGATCTTGACCCCTTTTTGACGGGATGTTTCTAGGCGCTACCTACTCTTTGTTTCGGAGTACTACAGAAAAAAATAAACATCACAAAATAATTTCGAGAATTGTTTTTCAGAGGGGAAACATTTTACCGTTTTAGTCAGCGAATTATGCCCAGTAGATCGAAAGATATAATTATTTCAGTTCTTGCCGTGACACTAACGACAGATAATAAACATCTCAAAATAAATTCACAATAGCGCCTCCGGGGGCACATAATCGATTCGCAGGAATATCGAAAGCTAGCCGAAAGCTTCCTTTTTAGGTAAGCTTTTCCGGTCAAAAAGTTTTAATTATGATGGTTCCTTCTCCCATATTAAAACGCAAGATTAAGAAGACATGAATTGTGCCAATTGACGAATTTTAGTGTGCTGCTAAAGTTGCCAACATTTGCATAGCGATCTACCACACATTGATATAGAATAATCTGTTCAAAGATAATTTAGAACAACCGTGGCTAATGAAGTCACAATGTTGCCTTTTTTGGTAGGCGCCCGGAAATTTTGCTGCTTAGTGAGCAATACAATTAGTTTTCAACAGCCCCCTTTTTTGTTGATTTGACTGTTACTTGCTTTCAGTTAGTGGTCTTTTAAATAATGAAAAGGCTGTACAGAGTTAACATGAAGTAATCGTGATAAAGTGGTAAAATGTGATGGGGAGTTTTTTCAATGAATTAAAAACTTGCAACTATGTGGCTACCACTACTTATTTGCATGTTAAAACTTAAGAAACATAGTGCTCGTAACTTAATTCGCATCAGCTTGATATACTGTAAAGACTATATCGTTCTAGCTACTTGACAAATGTTTTCCACCCAGGAAAGTGTCTCTCTTGCTTCCACTCTTATACTTGAGTGGACGAAGTTTGGAAACAAACATATGACGAAGGAGTGTGTTTAATAATTTGATGTAAATAAATTGAAAACTTCATGTTTCATGTGATGCATTAAGTACTACGCTGGGAGCATTTCTTGAGTATTCAAAATTCTCAGAAAATGAACAATAGGGATATTTAAAATTCGCTGTACAATTCTAATGAGTATTCAAAATTCTCGGAAAATGAACAATGGTCCGTTCAAGGTAAAAACATGCGATAGCTTTTCTCTCAATAAAAATGTTTAGTTCATAAACAAATCTTAATTAAAAAAATAAAAATGTAACGTGTGAGTCCGTTCCCTAACAGTCACGAAAGTGTTTGACTTTAAATTTCATACAAAATTCGCAAGTGAGGAAAATAATAACAACGATACATCAACGCAAGTCAATGGCATGATTCCAAGAGAAATAATCAAATCACCCGTTTCATACATTAAAAAATTCTCAGAAAAAAATCGAGCGATAAGATTATTCAAAAACGCAGCACCATGCTCATGAACATCACAATTCTCGGGTAAAAAATAAACCATAGAGCAGACAAATCGGGGAAAATACGAAATGACAGCAGGCGTTGTAACCTAGGTAGTCTCATTATTATCTGTCCATCAAATTTTAATCAAGTCATAGCATCGTTACATTTTTTGGGATCAAAGTCAATGACCTGTCTGTCAAAATTGTTACCGATTTTTTTCTGAGTTATGACATGTGTCAATCAATGATAGGCCAATGGAAAACTAGCAATGGGTGTATAAGAGTGGCTACGAGTCGGAATGGTATGATCATACATGGGACAAAAGTGATGATGAAGAAAGTTCAGTTTCATCCAATCATGTAAACTGTAATTAGTACTACTTCTCTTGTTGTGGCCATCAACGATATTCAATATTCAGATATTTTTCTATTAAAAACAATATGAACTATTGAAAAGTAATATTGCTTCAATCAACTGATTTGTGAAAACTCCCCTTGGGTGAACATTTTGCAACAAACTTTGACTCGATATCAATAATAGGTAAAAAATTCCCTTCTCATTGCAGTTAAAGGCACGTACATTACCTACTCATAGTTCATAAAAGCCTTGAAAGTATTCGAAGATGCTTGAATTCAAAAATAACAAATTCAAGGTCTTGAAAGTACTTGAATTTGAGGACTAGAGCTTGATTTTTGCAACGCTTTTTCTTTAGCAATTTTCGAGTAAAAAATTGCAGTACTTTAATAGAAAAGCTGAGAGATAATGTTAAATAATTTTAAAATTTCTTATGCAAACCTTTCCAAAAAAGGTCCTTCAATTTATCTAAAACTTGGCAAAGTCATTGAAAAACCCTTCAATTTCAACCTTTGGCATCTGTAGGAACCTACTCCTATTATTTTGATTATTGTCTAGTACCATAACAACATTCATTACACTCTAGCAGGCAAAAATAAAAACAAGTAGACTTATTCATGATTGGAAATGACAAAATTGGGCAACGAAAGCACAAATGGCAATAGGGCAGTCTCCTAAAGATAACTCCAAATGTGCGATAGAGAAAGCCCAAGTTCAAGCAGCTGTGCGTCTGCTTGAAGGGAAAAAAAAGTCTAAAACAGCAAAACATGATGAAATATTCCTTGCATAATGAATATGAAGTTTCAGCATTTAATTTTTATTTATCAAAATGTACATCTTTCATGGTTTTAATTTCTGGTTTCCCTCTTGTTGTGGAAAAATGAAGTAACCTTAGTAATGGGATAGGATCCGATTCAAGCTTTGAACTTAATTCGACACAAATATCCAGTGCTACTTTATCTGCTGAAATTTATGCCAGAAGCTCTATAAAAATATCGGTTTAGGCCTTCCCTGCACTTTGTAATCCCAAGAAAAAGAAAATAGAGATTACCTTAACATATTGCAGCAAAATCCCACCTTATCTTGAACCTAAAACTTTACCCTGGAAAAAAAAAACTATACTTCGGCGCATGCGCCAAGAGCAAAGTTTGGCACACGAGCCTTCTTTCGCAAAACGACTCTCGTTTTGTCAAACGAGTCTCGTTTCTAAAAACGAGTCTCGTTTCTACAAACGAGTCTCGTTTCTACAAACGAGTCTCGTTTCTATAAACGAGTCTCGTTTCTATTCACAAACAAACGAGTCTCGCTTTAAATCGTTTATCGAGTGACTTATAAATCGTGACGATTTAAAATCGACTCGTTGCCCAGAAACTGTGAGTGATCCCTTACTCATTCACTCCTTGCGACAACATATGTGGCTTCGCCTCCTGCCACAAAAGGAAAGGATAGAGGAGACAGTCATACGAGATGAAATTGTTTTCAGGAACTGTTTAACTGCAATAATGCATTTCTAAGAACTGGAATAATGCAATAAAAAGCGAAAGGTCACGGGAAAAAACCCCTAAATGGCGCCACATTATGGAACAGTTTACCAAGCGATATAAGGAACACAGAGTCTCTGGGGTTATTTAAACGTAAGATCAATGACATTTTTTAAGTCTAACGCACGGCATTCACGGAAAACAGCTTTAGTGTTATAGTATGTAGTTTTAATTTTAAATATCTTAGCGTATGTGATATGTATTTTTATAGGCTGATGAATTGATCGTGTCTAAATAAAGATTACAATACAATACAATACAATAAATGCACCGAAGCATATATATGCATGAAAACATCACGGAAAAATTGAACTGTTTCGAAATGAAATTTACTCTACGTTTACTCCTCTCTAAATGTATAGCGATGAAAGAAATACGGAATACTTGTTCTCCATTATCGAATTCTTACTTTGCCGTTATTACGGTACTCGCAAAACCTGAACATTTCAGTCCCAGATGCATTTCTCTTCCGTGCGGCTGAATAATTATTTACCTTCCCATCAAACGCATGATAGGTGCCACGTGTTAGTACTATGCAAGAAAAAACTATCTAAATCTAAGAAATATCTATATATAATAAACTCGTGATATGGAACACGTTTACACCACAGTGCACTAACCAAAACGGCGGACGATTATATAAATTTAGGATCGACTCTTAATAAATATTTCTGGAAACATTACATGATCCCAGCATACTTTGCAGTACGATAACATGATGACCTCCTCGTAAACATTAGGAGGGAAAAGTCCGAATCCTGGTTACTTAGCTTTGGGTTCGTTTACAATCGTGTATGCAACGCCCTGTTCCATTACGTAAACTAAAGATGTTCTCGGCAAAGATTTCTATTGGAATGATGTTTCTGTTGTGGTTCCTTTTAACTTCTGAGTGTGACGCTTGGCGGAGACGTCGTCGTCGTCGTCGTGTATGTCCAGTGCAAAACTGTGTTGTCGCGTCTTGGTCACACTGGAGTTCTTGCACAGCAGACCGATGTGGAGAGCAAGGCCATCGACGTCGATCAAGAACGATAGAATCAGAGCCTTCTTGTGGCGGAACAGAATGCCCTGACAACCTTGTAGAAACTCGGCAGTGCTATGGGAGTAACCCAGTCGACTGTGTTGTTTCGTCTTGGTCACACTGGAGTTCTTGCACAGCAGACCGATGTGGAGAGCAAGGCCATCGACGTCGATCAAGAACGATAGTATCAAAGCCTTCTTGTGGTGGAACAGCATGCCCTGACAACCTTGTAGAAACTCGGCAGTGCTATGGGAGTAACCCAGTCGACTGTGTTGTTTCGTCTTGGTCACACTGGAGTTCTTGCACAGCAGACCGATGTGGAGAGCAAGGCCATCGACGTCGATCAAGAACGATAGTATCAAAGCCTTCTTGTGGTGGAACAGCATGCCCTGACAACCTTGTAGAAACTCGGCAGTGCTATGGGAGTAACCCAGTCGACTGTGTTGTCGCGTCTTGGTCACACTGGAGTTATTGCACAGTAGACCGATGTAGAGAGCAAGGCCATCGACGTCGATCAAGAACGATAGTATCAAAGCCTTCTTGTGGTGGAACAGCATGCCCTGACAACCTTGTAGAAACTCGGCAGTGCTATGGGAGTAAGCCAGTCGACTGTCAACTAAGCTACTGGTCAGAATGGAGCGGTTGTACAACTCCTTGTGGCGTATCAGGAACTCAGTCAAGCTTTCGTCACCGAATCACTGTTGAGCAATGTGGCGGTACGTGCTCATCTTCCCGCAGGAAAACGAGATCGTGCCCACATTCAGGCTGTTTTAATGGAGGAAGTCTACGAGATGGGGCTTGTTTCTGTAAAGAAGGGTTTTCCGGGGATTGCTGTCAGAAGCAAGGTAATTAGTTGAAGAAAACTTAAAACTTTTAGAGCGAATATTTGAATTGACACAGTGAAAATCGAAAAATGTGGTACGTGATCGAAAAATTGAAAACCTCCGTATTTTTCCCAGAAATACCTCATAGTGAACTAAGAAGCGTGGGAAGTTTTTTTTCCCCAGACTCGCTTCTTTATACTAGAAAAAAAATACGATAACTGAAACGAGCGTCGGTAGCCGTAAAATGGCGGAAATTACTGCTCCGAGTAGAGGCAAATGAACTTTAATTTGCTAATGAAAAGCGCAAGAGAAAGCAAGCTCGTATCAATTCGACACATTTGTAGAGGAAGATCGAGGCATGGCTCAAGTCGAAAACGGGACCATTTCATTTAATTTTGATATCACAGAAAGCTTTCAAAAATCACCAATATTTCAAAATCCAACTATCACATTTCGCAGCAACGTTTCAATTATCATTTTCCCCATGCGGTATAACACAGAATCGGTTCAGGTTAAGCTCATGATAAGTGGAAATTGTGTTTTTTTCGAGGATATAAAAATATAAAAATTAGTTTGAGGCTTTTCATTTCTGCACGGAAAAACCGGGCTGAACTTTGTGAAAGTCGCAACATCGTCATTTACGTCATGATATGATCTACTTAGGAACCTTGTGGTTAAATCCGAAGTTCCAAGCATATTTTAGAAGTTAGTACCGTGTTCGATCACGAAATCGATAACAGTAAGCTAACCAAGCATAGCTAACTACGGGAGATTGGTTTTTATCTCTGCTCTCGTTTAAAATTCTCGTCCATTTCCCATGGCGAAATTGTTTTACAATAACACATTCCGTAAGCTAGGAGGGCGTCTGTTTTTCTTTGCGTATTCGAACACCCATAAGTCTTAAGAAAGTTCGAGGGTAAACTTGAGCTTCATTGTGGACTTGAAAGAGGACAATTCAATCATTTATAACGGCAGGTCAAATGCTCTTCGCCGAAGACGTTGAAAACGGGAAACAATCAGATACTACTATGAATTCAACATACCTAAGCGTTTGTCAAGCACGGTCGAGATCTTTTCAATCACAAAAACACATTTGATTGTTTCCTTCTTGCGTTTTTTTCAGGCACGAGAATCACACTTTTAAAAGCTTGTTCATTAGTTGATATAAACTATGTTACCTTGGAAGAGTGTTTCACTGAAAAGCAGAGATACAACTATGGGAGATTCACCCCCACCCCCTCCCCCGTTGAAAACTCCTATGGTAACTATTTTTAAATCGAAAATCGTTAGACTCAGTCCTGTGTGAAAGAAGACACTGTGGCACGGTTTTTCTCGGTGATTATCAAACAGATGACATTGTTAGGTTGAGGGATACTGAAAGTATTATGCTAGAAGAAAAAATGATGCATCGATCAATTCAAAGCTTCAACATTGCCTCCCCTCAGGAATTTTAACTTTTGAAGTTTGGTTCCAGCCCCCCTGGGCCAAAATCATGTTCAAATGCCCTGCCCAGGCGCTAGATCTTAGTGGTTCTCGATGGGGTTAACTATAAGCCGTAAAACGGCAAAAGTTAGTCATTAGGCGTACAAATTTGACAAATTCTAACCGTCAGTCCTTAAAATAATGTAACCGTGAAATTATAGCATAAGCCGTATAAAATGGCCAAAAAATGTAGCCGTTAGCCGTGAAAGCCATCTTTCTATTGAGACCATCATTTCATTGTCACATCTTTTGTAAAAGGCACGACCAGCAATTGATTTGACTATTCAAGCTCAAAAACCTAGACCTTATAGACCCTAAATTCTGAGTCATCCGCTTTAAGTACCTCCACATTAAAAGGTAAACCACAAGTATTCCACTGGAAAGACTTAACACTTCCGGTTCAAATTCCCTAACCCACCCAAGTAGGGTTGAAAGGACGACAGTCAAAAGCCTGTGGGTTGCTCGGATGTTGAAGCTGCTATCAATCGGTGTATAACGTCACTGACACCAATTCAACATTTTTTTAACGTCAAAATCTAGAACAAGGAATGTCAATTAGCACGCTAGGCAAAACTAATTCGCTTGAGTTAACGACCACACCTACAAAAATAAAACAAGCTTGTAATCATACAATGAATTTCTGGCAGAAAAACGCAAACACGAGGTGAAAAGTTGCAAGGACATGTATTTTTAAACAAAAAGCTCAGTGAGAAAATAAACCATCGATGAAAATACCTCGAGCTTGAAGGTTATAACAACTTACTATGTGGCAGGATAGTCTTCAGGTAAATCCGAGCGTTCTGATTAGTTCTTACTCGGTATGGATTTTGCCATACGGACCACTTCCGCGGAAGCGGTCACAAGCCGTATATTTTTGTTCGTGAAAGCCGAAAAATTAAAATCAAAGAAGTTTTCCCGAACGCCATGATAAAATATTTAGTAACATCGCTCGCTCTGTACTACCACGATTTTGGGCCAATAATCCTCAGTACGGCTCTCGCGCTTGGTTAGTAAGAAGTTATTATTTGTGTCAACTGCTCATTTGTCTTCCTTTAATTATATTTGGACAGCCTCTGTAATTAAGAAGGCTGACACATTTTAATGTTTACGGAGGCTTTTAAGTCTCTGTGAGCAAACAACAAATTTAAAGAAAATCCGGAACAACGTGCCGTGCCATTTTGGCAGTTCAACAAGACCGGTGCTTTGCAGCATTTTGGAAATCTTCCTCGAAACGATAATTTTTAACCACGAAAACCTGAAAAAAGGGTTTACTAGAAAATTTTTCTCAAAAATGCCTTACTAATTCGGCGATAAGACCCGCGCGTTTTTTCCTTTAGCATGGCTGTATATCTCTTCTAGAATATAATGCACGGCATCTTTATGACCCTCTCCTTCATCCAACGCCTGAAAAACAGTAATGCCCGGAACAGGTGATCTAGTCTGATTGCTGGAAGGTACGTTAATAATTGGTGCTTGATCTAAAATTAAATATCGGCCTCAAGACCGGTATTGCTGACAGTCTTTAGGTGTTTAGAAATGACTTTAAGGCGCGACAGACATTAGCTGAAATAGTATCAAAAGGATCAAAAGAATTACCTTTTCACCGAATTTTGTTTGTCTACCAATAACGGAGAGGTGAACACTCAAATTTCAAATATTTGCTTTGACGAAGGGCTAACGCTCGAAAAGTCAGTTTTTAAACTCATTACCGGTGGCCATTTTACATTATCAACTTAGTTGTTCAAACCAAATTAAATTATCTTGCTACGTTTGGGTCCACTTTGAACGGCTTAAAGACAAGAGGATGAAAGATTTGACACAGTACCTTCTACGTACAAGCAGGCTTCAGAATATTGATCAGATATGTTATTGGTAATGATAGATCTTACCGAAATTAACTTCCCGATGAAATGAACTCAGGAATAATACTATGCAATATGTGTTTCTGATTTGAGAGAGTGACAGCTATGGCAACAACACGAGCAGAATTTTGGACTTTGCCACATTTACATGTAAATATTCAAGAGGTGTATATTTCAAAACGAATCCTTTCAATTTATATGCTTTAACTCTCAATTCAATTTTATTTAGATGAAGCATAAACTCCAATTTTTCCAATGAAACTCCCCGCCTCCTTAGAATACAATAAAACAAAAAGAAAGCAGAACAATGGCAGCATGATTCTTTCGCGTTGACTGGCATGGCCTTCGATTCACATGTATTGTAATCCTTAGAGAAATGACGGCGTGGGCTGGCTCCAACGCTTAAAGTCTCGGAGGGAACTATCCAGCCTTAATCGCCCGTCACGTTGTGCATTGAACAGGATTTCAATAGAGGTGCAACACGATGGGCATGTCACGCTCGTTTCAACGAATAACTTGCCTTTCTCCGTCTGTCGCCAGAGTCCACGGAAATTGTTTAAAAAATTGACATCTTTTAATTACGTCCTATGCAGGGAACATTTGGCGTTGCGGCGGACTCAGGGAAGTTGACTGCCTACTTAGTTCCTGGTCAGTGTGGAGTGCTTGTTCAACAAAGTGTGGTGTAGGGGGGAAGCAGACTAGCACACGTAGCCTGATAATTCCAGAGCAGTGTGGAGGTACATGCCCCGGAGGATCTAATTTAACAATGACACGAGCCTGCCCTCAGAGGAGTTGTTGGTATGGAGGTAATCTAACGGATGGAGTATGTATTTGTAAAGCGGGCTATTATGGTGTCTGCTGTGACATCGCTGCGAAAGGTAAAACTAGACAGTAAAAGGAATAATGACGTAATAGTTATAGAAATCTCGTTTTCTGACTTGGTTGAAATGATAAAAACTATCGAAAGGGCTATATCTCCCCGAATAAGTCTGCGTTATTCAGTCGCTTCATCAAAAGCCCCCCTTCCGAATCTCTGATCTCGATCAAGCGTTTTGGTCTTAAAACTGTTGCGGCGCGAAAAAATAGAGAAAGAGCCTCAGTTTTCATCGTCATCCTGAGTGTTTGTTTTTATAAACTGATAAAGTGAAACCTAGAAAATCACTGAATTGCGGCGGATCCGATCTAGGTTGACTTATTCCTTTCTCTTCATCAAACTAAATGCTAGGCTTAAAACGCCAAAAGCAGGATAAAAAAAAAAAAAAACAAGGCTGAAATGTTCGTAGAGCTCCTTAAACTAAAACGAGTGTTAGGACTAGCCTTTATCAGACTATCTATGACAGGCGAAAAAGCAGGCGAGTGAAAAATGGTATTAGCGAGAGTCTGGCACAATTTTAAGAGCTATTCTATTTATTAGGTGTAATGAAACGTGATGTTTAAATGCGTAAGCAAATTTCTCTCAATAAAGAAACGACAACTTTGAGTTTAAATTTCCAAGACATGTTTCGACATTCTCATGTCATCTTCAGTTGCAAATGAGCTTTTAACGGTTGTACATTTAAATTATTCAGGTACGCTAGGGCTACGTTACACTTTGAATATCAAATACGCGAAAAATGTAAATAGCGCGCGCTTGACTAGACCAAATAATAATAATAATAATAATAATAATAATAATAATATTAATAATAATAATAATAATAAAATAAAAGACCAAGGAACAACATAATTAAAAGGAAAGAGACAATTCTAGATGCTTCAATTGCTGATTAAGAATGAGTTTTTTCCACTTAATATGCAATGCCTCTTTGATCTTAATTTGGTATTTTGAAGCTGCAGAATCTAAGATCGTGAAACATTCTGTATCACAAGAGTCAAGACAGGCCCTTGATGAGTGCAGGTGCTTGTAAATGTGCGAAGTTTTGTCCGACAAGAGGTGCTCACGAACTCGTGTACGAATGTGGTGAGTGGTCTCACCAATGTAACTGGCATCCCAGCCAGCACACGAAAATTTATAAACGACACGCGAGCGTAGACCTATCGGTACTGAATCTTTCACACTGAACATGTTTCTGAGTTTAAACGTACTGAAGACTAACTTAACATCTAAATCAGCTCTACAATAACGTTTCAGTAGTTGTCTAAACTTAGTCTGAGCGATGTTTGAAAACCGGCCAACATAGCGGGGAAGTTTACAATAGTGCGCAGAAGGTTTACCGGAGTTAGAAGAGGCATTCTGCCCTTGCCAGTAGGAGAAGGATTATTTTTCTTAGCTAGATACCTGTAAATGGTCTTGTCTATGACCCAAGATGGAAAACAATTTTTCCGTAGCAAGAAGATAAGTTTCTTGACATCCAGCTGAAAACCAACCCAGGAATTATTGATCTTATATACTCTGTCAATCAATGTTATGACTAAACCTAATTTGTAGATCAAAGGGGCGAAGCTAAAATAATTAGTAAGAAGACCAGTAAACGTCTTCTTGCGATATACACTAGTCGTTTCACAATGGAAAGGGAAATTGATAGGAAAATATCGTTTTTAGACATATTGTAGACAACAGTCATACATCCATCGTCACTAGTATATATCGCAAGAAGACGTTTACTGGTCTTCTTACTAATTATTTTAGCTTCGCCCCTTTGATCTACAAATTAGGTTTAGTCAGAACATTGATTGACAGAGTATATAAGATCAATAATTCTTGGGTTGGTTTTCATCTGGATGTCAAGAAACTTATTTTCTTGTTACGGAAAAATTGTTTTCCATCTTGGGTCATAGACAAGATCATTTACAGGTATCTAGTTAAGAAAAATAATCCTTCTCCTACTGGGAAGAATGCCTCTTCTAACTCCGGTAAACCTTCTTCGCATTATTGTAAACTTCCCCGCTATGTTGGCCGGTTTTCAAACATCGCTCAGACTAAGTTCAGACAACTACTCAAACGTTATTGTAGAGCTGATTTAGATGTTAAGTTAGTCTTCAGTACGTTTAAACTCAGAAACATGTTCGGTGTGGAAGATTCAGTACCGAAAGGTCTACGTTCGGGTGTCGTTTATAAATTTTCGTGTGCTGGCTGGGATGCCAGTTACATTGGTGAGACCACTCGCCACATTTGTACACGAGTTCGTGAGCACCTCTTGTCGGACAAAACTTCGCACATTTACAAGCACCTGCACTCATCAAGGGCCTGTCTTGACCCTTGTGATACAGAGTGTTTCACGATCTTAGATTCTGCAGCTTCAAAATACTAAATTAAGATCAAAGAGGCATTGCATTTAAGTGGGAAAACCCATTCTTAATCAGCAATTGAAGCATCTAGAATTGTCTCTTTCCTTTTAATTATGTTGTTCCTTGGTCTTTTATTCTATTATTATTATTATTATAATTATTATTTTTTGGTCTAGTCAAGCGCGCGCTATTTACATTTTTTGCGTATTTAATATTCAAATTGTAACGTAGCCCTAACGTACCTGAATAATTTAAATGTACAACCGTTAAAAGCTCATTTGCAACTGAAGATGACATGAGAATGTCGAACCATGTCTTGGAAATTTAAACTCAAAGTTGTCGTTTCTTTATTGAGAGTTATTGTCATTCTGCTGTCTGTACGTCCTTTTGGTAAACAAATTTATATCTACAGAACCAAGTTTTTTTGTGTTTGTCATTGAGTTCAAATTTGAAAAGGAAATTCTAAAGCTTTTTTAAAATTTTATTTTATTGCTTGAAAAGCGGCTCAGCGATCATTCAAATGACTTCCCCTGTTAATCTTAATCAATTTTTTCATCGCCTATATTATTTCTTATCCTTTTCAAATACAGATACAGGTACATATACAGATACAGATACAGATACAGATACAGATAAAAGCTTATCAAAAGTCCTGATCGTGGTAGTAGTGATGGTAGGTTTTGTTGTCGTCGTCGCCGTCATCGCCGTCATCGCGTGTAAATTTTGTTTTGGGAGATGAACCTTGCATTGGCCTTGAAAATCAACATTGTAAGTTTTACGCTTAAAACACTACAAGCGAAATAAAGTAAAACAAGAGTCAAATGGTTGTAGTGAGCTTCTTCAACTATAATGATTGTAAGGACTAACCTTTGCCAAGCTATCTGTTATAGGGGACAGGCGAAAAGCGGGAAAATGAAAAATAGTATTAGCGTGAGCCTGCTACAGGTTATACAAGGACTCGAACCGGGATTCTAAGTTAGGCCAGAGCTAGGTAATCAGATATGAGAATCTACATGTTTTTCTACCTTTTGCCGCGGTCAAACCACAATTGGATCAGAGCTTTTAGTTTTAAGTCTTTTAGTATTAATTAAACACCCCTAAACTTCTTTCTCTTCAAAGTTATATTTTTTGGGAGCAAGTCAAAAATGAATATGCTATTAATAAAAGGGAATTACCGAGCTCGTTCATGGGACAATGACGATTGAACTCAGAGGCGAGTTCAGGCTCTATTGAGAGCTGCTATTTTGTCTAGGAGAATGCGCAACTGACGCGCAAAACGTTGTGCCCAGCGAGGATACGCAATGCAATACTTCGAAATAAAAAATTTTATTGTATCTCCAAAAAGTCTAAGGCATAAATGTGAAGTATCAAAACTTAGAATAAGAAAATAATGACCTTAGCTTTGAAGTATTCTGCTCATTTCTGCTCATGTTGTTTGACCGCGGTCTACTCTGATTGATCAACCAAGCAATGAAAAGCTAACAATGAGTGCATCGTTAATGTCATGGTAGGCAAAAAAAAATCGTAAAACAAAAATTGAATCATTTGCATCTTGGCGCGTTGGAGTAAACGTCTTTGGTGGCAGAGAGATACGGCGTGAATATACGGGGATTGTAATAGGGTTTCACTCAGTCTGTTGCCATTCACTTCGAAAGTTAAAACGTTTGACGGGCCTGCGCGACTCCTGTCATTCATCCATGACGAATTCGTTCTTAGGAGGCAACTGACGTTCTTTAGAGAGACTCTAAACTGAAATCTGGCTAAGAATCTCGACACAAATGGCAACAGTTACACTCACAACCGATGGCGGGATGAATAATTTCAAAGTCAGTAATTATATTCGTAGACGCGAGTTATTTAACTGTTAATTGACCCCTGACATGCAAACGCACATTAGAGAGACAGAGACCTTGTAATAGACGAACTTTTTCCACCGAGCGTAAATACGGGATTTGTAAAAGGAGAAGCCCCACGCCTCCTAGGAACGAATTTGTCGCGCTCCACGTTTAATAAAAACGTATAGAGTTTCAAGTTCTCCTTCGAGAATAGAGGAAACCTATATGAGGGTTTTGAGAAACGTATCTCTGGAGTTATTACTTTTCAGGAGAAAAGTATACTCTGAAACAAAGAAAATAGCGCGGGCACAGAAGAAAATATTGCCTTTTGTAACACAATCTCATCCGGCTTTGCCAACTCCGGCCTCAAGAACATACAGATGGAGAATTATGACGCCTCAAAACTGACCCTTATTATCACATCGCAAAGGAAAGTCACCAAAAGATATCCGAGTAAGAGCTAAACTTTGAAGGTAGAAGATTTGAAAGCGCTAGCGAATGGTAGGAGACGCACAGGCCTATCAACACCTTTCAACGGTCGACTGCCTTTCGCAAGGTAGAGGTTTTCATGGATCAAGTGACTCTTTTCATCGCTCTAATTAAATTGTCCTTCATCCAGTGATCAAGATAGAAGATTTACCACAGAACACACGCGATTATTTAATTTTCCTTCACTTAGGAAGGTAGATTTACAACACTTGATCAGCAGGGATTTGCTAAAGCAAAGGCATAGAAAAAACCAGGAAATATTTATTACTCGACGTTTCGGGGTCATCATGACTCCATTATCAAGAGACTAGTTTAAAAACATGCAAATAAGGAAAGGTACAAGAATAGCATAAATTAGACTGAACGGCTTAAACAAACACCTTGGCGCGGATGATTGATAAATGCCCTTGCAGCAGCAACGATATGTAACGCAACACACTAAACATGCACAACAATGGGCCTTTTCGCTCCACAAAGGGGTCTTAAACACTATCACTTAGATGCATAGAAAATTTGTACTGTTGGAGCGCGTTTGAGCGCACTTGGTCAGAGCTGTTGAAGAAGGATCAAAGTGGCCATAAAAATCTTTGAAAGGCTTCAAACTACGACGTACAACGAATCTTACCTGCTCGAAAACCGGTCTCAAATTACATGCTAAAATACATTGCTTGCGTTTGTCCTTGAGAACGATATGATACGTGACAAATACGCACGAAAAATACTTCTACACGTTCAGAATATATCAAATTATATTTACCTATAGTCAAAGGAAAAGGAAACGGCCTAATGTTTACGTAATATTCGGTCAAACTCTACCCATTTCTACCACTTTTACCGCCATATTGAAAATAACGCTACCACAATGCAATGAAATCGGAGTGCGCACACCGCCTGATGTCATTGTAATTTTGTTAAAGATCTCACTCGGATGATGGCTTGAGTCCTCACGAGGTACCGAGGCATCTTTGTATTGAAATAAACTTTTAAGCTGCTTTTTATTATCTACCCAGATGCAAATGTCATTCTATATTGTTTTTGTTGAGGGATTCTCCGCCCTACGTTCCAAACGATATCCTTTATGTGTCATTTTTTAACTGTAAGAAGAATGACGAGTGAGGAGTTTTGCTTTAAAACTGAGTGACTTGCACTGATTTTTCTTCTAAAAAGCGCTCATATACCTCTAGTCTGGAAATGTGTTACTTCAGGGAAGCCCATCCCAGAATATATCCAGCGCTGTAAGCTCTTTAGGAGAAAACTCAAGTTCAAAGAAGTTTCATGTGTAATCACAGTGCTCAATAAGCTGAAACAAGGCTATTAAAAGTTGCTTTGTGTTTTTCACTAATTTTTGTTTTCATTTATATTTAATAAAATGATTTCAAGCCGAGCAATTTGTATTAAACAAGTACGGGGGGTATTTGGAAAAAATTATAACCGAAAGAAAAAGTAGAAGCCAGAAGGCGCTAGAGAGCCTACTTATCTCAAACTGTCTCAGGAATAAGTTGATTACTGCGACATGTTTTAACTTTTGAGCCAAATTTCAACTTTATGATCGAGTAGGGATTCCGAGCAGCCATTGATTAATTTCGTTGAAATTTCCGCAAGTGCATTCTTATGTTATTTACTGAATAAATAATAAAAGATTTTTGTCTTAGTCTCTGCTATTCCTTGAATATCAAATCGTTCTATCTCCTTAACAGCCCGAAGAAACGTCAGACGTTATTACTTACGTCGTGGTCTAATTAAAAATATTATTTTGTGTCATGACTATGGGCTCTGAGCCACACCACTGATAGTGCGTGGGGTTTTTTTTTGGGGGGGGGGCAGCGGAGAAAGTGGGGAGGGGAGAAAGTGGGATGAGGTGAAATGTGAAGCTTGCGTTGATACAAAAATCAGGGTTTCTTTTACCTTTCTAGCGTTAGAATTAGTAGCTTGGCACAGATTGGGGTGTGGATATTTTTGTTCATCGTCGGTGCTGTGCATTTCCGAACAAAATTTTGATAAGGATACCGAAAAAAGGTCTCCCACTTCGAGACAACTAAGATTCTATAGAGCATCTGCTTTCGCATCAAATGTTGACATTGCAGGAAATTCTATTTCCTCAACACCCATATAGAGCCGCAACGTTTTGCTTGTTGTAGAGGTGAACTTGGCTATTTAAGGTTACCTAGTCTATGACAGTTATTTTTTCACCATGAATAATTCCCGGTTCGTTACAGAATTTGAAGGGAAAAAAACTCCATTTTTCTTATTACATTAAATTGTTTCACCTTTTCAAGAAAACTCCAGTTCGTGCAATCGAATTTCATGCAACTTGTACCGAAAAATATGATATTTTTTTCACTAGTCTTGGTTTGGTTGGATATCGTCGGGTGGGCAATAACATCCATGATTCATTACGATACGTGGTTAGTTTTTAACAAAAGCTGAGCGTCGCAGGACAAATTCATTTAGGTAAATATGAAAAAAGTTTTCCATCATTTAACAGTGGGAATGACAGCCATGTCAACGACTAGCCTCAGGTCTTATGCATATTTCAAAATAATTTGTCCATTACAATAAGTGGTGCTTTGTTTGAGCTACGTTGCTACATCATTATGAATTTTTGGCTCATCCTCGTTGTAAAAACCTGTGAAGCTCACGAGTGACGTAAAACAAAGACAACAAAACATTATAAACAATAGCGTACAGCAAAACAATACCTCATGAAACAAAGAAAACCTCGTCAGGTTTCTACACCGAGGATGACCCGAATTTTTCGATGGCATGCACTAGATGCTTATTAAAGATAGAAAAGCTATCGTAATGAACGATTTCTTTTTCGTCTTATTGTGGATTCGGTAAACTGCATTCCTCCCTTGATCTTTGCTACATTGGCGGGTATTCATTCACTTTTAAATTTATATTTGTAAAACTGCATTCTTCTCTGGAGCATCGCTCCGTTACACAACACATCCCGTTTTTTATGAAATACATAAAACACGACTGCGACAACGGGAACTACAATCAAACAAGGTGTTATGATGCCTGTAAACACACCCTTATTGTCCCCTACGGAATGAAAATATGTTTCCAGTCGGCGAGACGAGTATATCAAGGTCACTTATGATCATAAATGTCGTGATCTTTGTGCTTTTTTTTGTCATTATTTCAACAGATGATCAGTATGAAAAAAAATGGAACTAAGACGCTTCTTCGCGATTTGTAAGTTCTTATAACTAAACTTACAAGCTTCGATTGGGTCAAAGTTCACAAATTGGCTACACTCTTTACTTATTAGGGCCTATCTGTCCTCGTGACAAAATTGTTTATTTAGGAAAATTTTCTGTCATCACCAACACTTTATGAGTGCGAATGTTTTGTCGTGACTCGACAAATTTTGGCCGAGGCGGACAAATTTTCAAACGCACCTCCGACCAAATTTCTCCCGGGTCAAACCTTGACGAAATTGATTAAATAAACAAAGGCCTCATAAACTTGTCGATCATTTGTCGTAAACGCCACCGCTTGCGTGGTAATTAAACTGAGTTTAGTTCACCAAAATATTGTAGTAATTGTCTTTCGTTGCGAAACTCGCGGAATTTACAACTTCAAACAACTTAAGATGAATCCTAGTCATTGGAGTCTCAATCCATAGTCAAATTATAGCGGTCAGTCGTATCGGCAGGTCAGGCGCTGAATGCTACTTTATCAGTCCAACAATGAAGCAGTGTATGTGGCACAAGATTCAGAAGTGCCCACGCAAAGCAAAGAGAAAGGAAAAGCTAAATTGAATAAAATTACAATGAAATATAGTATTTTTGGCTATTAACCAAAGTTGACAAATTTAACAATTGAAACTGGAGCCTCACAACAAAATAAAACTAGTGCCGATACACCTCCTCGTCCATATTCCACATATCACGGTGAGCCCTGGGGTCATCCTCGGTGTAAAAACCTGACGAGGTTTTCTTTGTTTCATGAGGTATTGTTTTGCTGTCCGCTATTGTTTATAAGGTTTTGTTGTCTTTGTTTTACGTCACTCGTGAGCTTCACAGGTTTTTACACCGAGGATGAGCCGAGCCCTGCTGTATTGAGCCGTTGTGTTTTTCGGTCGAAAAGAAATGACTTGTCATTTACAATTTCCAACATTTTTTAATCGTTTCTGGGATTTTCTGAGGTTAAAATATCTTTGAAACCGATGTTTTGACCATTTTATTGGTCTTCCTCAGGTTGTTTAAATTAGGAGTTTAAGCAAATCACTACGGCTGGCGCTGCTACGGCTACCGGAATTAAAATTGTACAGAAACGAGTCATTGCGCATGTCAGTGGTTCCCATCCAGCCGTAGCGGGAAATCCTTCTACGCGAGTGGGAAGGTTTCGGCGTAGTCTGTGGTACGTAAACTTATCTCGCTTCTTTCTTCGCTTTATACATTCTCCTGAGCAATTTTAACTATTGAAATACATTTAACATCTTTTAAAATAGCTTACCGGGAATATTTATCAAGCTTGCTGTCCCTTACCGAGTGAATCTGCCTTTAATTTTGCAGCCGGGTTTGTCGAAGGATCGAAGCAGTGTGCACATGGAGAACGCAGCGAACGCAAGGAGAAATGCGTAAGTAGAAAGTCTAACCTTTCCTTTTCAAACCCCAAAGACTACTTGAAATTCAAATAGCTGAAGCCGAGGAATGACGAGGGTTGTGAGGGACCTTGTAGAAACTTTGCTTTGGTGTTTATAAGCTCCAAACTGGCAATTTTACAACACGTAAGCTTAAATATTTTAATTCACTCATTCACTGTGCACAGGATCGCTTACAATTTTTTTTCCAAACGTTGGAATCCCTCGTCCCTTTGAACGATGTCATTTTGACGCTTAATTTATTGGTTTTAAACTTCTCAGCCGTACTAGGTTTGTAGTTCGCGTTGCTTAAAGTTGAATTTTGGCGGGCTACGGCGACGTACTCTCCCCAAGCCTCGTCAACCACAATAGCCGTAGCAGCGCCAGCCGTAGTAATTTGCTTAAACTCCCTAATGATGTCAATATGGCGGATTGTTTAGTCTTTCAGCTTGGTGACCTATGCAAAAAGGTCATGGCGGTCGGTCGCATGTTTTCATAAAGGCTGATAGTTTGTAAAGAAACTGTTTGGGGCTGCGTCGGTGGGGGTAACGAAATAATTTGAATATATCAACAAAGTTGAAATGGTAAGGGCTAACGCTCGAAACAAAAACAAAAAAATGTATATTTCTTACAAACTGATGGATCTTGAAACAAAATCTTCACTAATCGGTTATGAAGTAAATGCCATAGCATTAGCTGTGTACGGCTCAGGAACGATCTTTTCCGCAAGAAATTTTCCCACATTCACGAAATATGTATTAAAAGCCGAGGCAATAGATTGAGCTGAGGTGAGAAAGGCGCCATCAGCTAACAGAATGTTAATTTTGGAGGACGTTTTAGACGAGGGTAGAGTTTTTGTGAAAGCTTTCCAGAAGTCTTAAACGCTTGATTTACTACTCTCAATTATCATCAGCCAGTCCTCTTGATACTATATCATTTACCTCAAAATGTCATACCAGGTTAGGTTAGGAACACTTTCTTATCATTCAGGGTTTTTATTTTACCTTCGGAAACTTCTCTCTAATATTATCACAACAAAAATATTTTGATGCTCTTTAGTTGAGTGGATCAATTTCCGCGAAACAATGGACTACAAAATGTTTAAAAGGCATTCACATTTCACATTTTTTTATCATATATTTGCTGATGAAGAACTACTTTGAAGGGGCTCCTAAGCTGACGTCGTTAGTTTACAGCTAAAAATAGATGCAAAGACCACTGAAAAGAGAGTTCACTAACTAATTACAACAAGCAAGCGCGAGAAAACGGCACTGTCACGTGCTTCGTGTGGAGCTTAAAACTAGCATTGTTATTAATGTGATAAACGCGATATAACCATGAATATTGTGGCACGACAAGCAAATTATGATCAACAATTAAGTATCTTGCTAAAGAACAAGTAAGGTTGCAAAAAAAAGAAAGAAATCTAACAAAGTAGATATAAGAAAATTGTCCGTTCTCAAGTACAAGGCCATCATGGATAACGATAACGACAAGCAAAAACAGGAAATAAAAAACCAAACTTAGTCATTATATGCTGCTTGCTATAAGAAATGACTGAAAGAGAAGGAAAAATAATCAAACGTGTGAACAAAGTGATGAAAACTGATCGAGATGAAAAACTTTGCAGCAAACATAGTCCTTGACTAAAATGTAACGTTGTGATGGTTGTGAGGGTTAGAAGTTGGGAAAAACTGAATTTAGAAGATGATTGTGAGAATTTATACACGAAGGCGCGCTATATAAGGAAGTCTTCCCTGGGAAGACCTAGGCTCATTTGTCAATCACCGTTGACGTGTGCGGGTCAAATTTAAATGCTGGTAGACGAACAAAAGGAGCTAATGAGATATCTATTGTTTACTTCCACCAGCATGGTGGCATGAGGTAACGTGAGAACCACCTACTTCGATCTCAAATTTACCGCCACAAATAAAGACAGTTTCCATTGGAGAAAGGAAATACAAATCTCAAAAATTCTTGTATTGTGATGAAGGCATAAAACAATTTTGAGGAATGCGCCCGCTGTTCACTGCTTTGGAGTAGCTGTAGCTCAAGCTGACTTGACTCTAAGAGTTCTACATCACACGACGGTTGATTGACAAATGGTCCAGTGGGACCTAAGGTTCCTTTTATAGCGCGCCTTCGTGTTTAAATCAAGCTTTGCTTGGAAGAATTTTGTGTGTATTCCCAATGTGCACTGCAACAAAGCTTCAGCCCCAAGGGATGATCTACGGTTTTTTTTCTCAGTTTTTTCTTTTATCGACGAAAAACATGTATAATCAGACATGGGGTGAGACGCAAAAGTCTAACAGAATAGTGTATAGTGTGCGAATAGTTCTGTTGGTAAATACATACGCGAACTCTTACAGCCACCCACCCAGAATGAATTCACTTTAAAGGATACGTCGGGCGCAAATCTTGCCGTTTAACAAGTTCAGTCATGGTCGAATTTCCCCAGAGCGAAAGACCTAAAGGAATGTAACTCGACTGGTGGTAAGATTTCCACATAACCTCATACTATCGAAGAACAAAGCCGTAGTCCCAAAGGCAATCTATGTTTATTCGCCACTGTTTTCTTTGTTTAAAAACTGTATGTATAATGAAGGTGAGGCTGTACGGATATCATACCCGACTAGCTTTACTAACAATTCCATAAAATTTTATCGAACGTAGTCAATGAGTCGTTACCTGAGAAACAATAAGCCAGAGGATAATTCGAACCGTAATGTAAGGCCTCTCTAATTGCACGTTCGTATGCGAAGAATCTATTCATAGATATAAAACGTTTTCTTGTTTTCTTCCTTTGGATATGCTTTACTTTAAATCAGTTGCCATCATGATGCACGACATATCCAAAGCCTTTGTCACCTTCTGACATATCTAACTTATTCACTTATCAAACTAATATTCATCCCCATAAGACAAGATCATCTTCAAGAGGCGACTATTTTGTTGAAAGTTCAAGATTAGATATACAAAAAAGGGCATTTTCAAGAAATGGTGTTAGAATCTGGATAGCTTGTCTTGTGAAGTGCGCCAGCTATCAAAATACAATTTTAAGAGTAAAATTAATGGTTTCCTCCTCGAGAGACTCGAAAAACATGACGATTATATTGATTTGTCTACTTTAATAGCACAACTATAAGACCCCAGCTTGTTCTGTTTTCTTGCCGTATCTTAAATGTATTAATGTAGTTGTAATTTGTCTAGAATCTTGAAGCTCTTGCTCTGTAAATCTTTTTATTTTATAATATACGTATTAAACACTGCCCGCCTCGACTAGCCTTTGCTAACTGCGGACAGTGCATATTTTTCTGTAATATTATAGAAAAATTCACTGCCTGACGAGTGAATTCCACGTTAAATTTCACGCGAAAAACCGATATCGCACGAATCGGGAAGCGATGAGTGCGATATCGATTTTTCAAGTGAAATTTAACGTGGAATTCAAGAGTCAGGTAGTGAATTTTTCTTGAATCGCATAACAGAATAAAAATAAGAAAATAAGAAAATGAAACGGCAATGTTATTGTTTGTTTTTATTCCGTACGCGCGCCCTTAGGAAAGCCATTTTAAAGTCAACTGTCAGAACTGTCATTGTTAAGGGAATAGAAAGGAAGGTACGTCGCTCACGTTTGAACCGTCGACAATTTTAATTGTACCTCGTGAATTTTTCTTGCATCACATAGCTAAAGCCACCAAATCACTGGGCGAAACCAGATGTTTTGTATTTTTGTGCGCCACGCCAGTGCGCAAACAATGGAAACCCTTTCAAAGTCAGGTGTCAATATCTAGCGAATAGAGGGAACAAGATGTTTTTAGAATGAAAACCATTTTTATTTCAAACTCGCGGAGAAAGCGGTGCCTCACATTTTACAATCTTCACCAAAAAAAACTAAAAGTACACAATACGGAGTTATTTAAGACAGAGATTTGCCTGCTACCACTCAACTTGGCAGAATGTGGCGCCGACAATCAACAACTGAATGGTCAAATCCTCAAGCGAAATGAAAATTTCAGTCGTTCCGGTATCAAAGCAAGATCTACAAAAAACCGGTAAGTGCTTTACAGTTGTAAAAAGAAGTGTATTCAAAATATAACGATTAAGGGCCTGATTACATGAGCCGAGCTGGCCCGGTTAGCCGGGCTGATTTCTTTTGTTTTCGCGCTTTTGCGAACACCAAAACAAAAGAAATCAGCCCGGCTAACAGGGCCAGCCCGGCTCATGTAATCAGGCCCTAAGACTGGAATTTCTCGGTAAACTCTGGCGAAAAACAGTTCAGTTAAAAGTCACAATTTTAACTGTTTTTCTTTCATCGCAGGTAGTCGCTCGTTGGTGTCAATGCTGGACTGAAAGTTTATGGAAATATTTACTGGAGAATTATTAAAAGTTACTCCGGTAAACATTCCGCCAACTGCTCCTGCCATCAGGTAACTGGAACGACTGGCATTGCTGTCAAGGTCACTAGTAGCTGCTGTGTTGCTTGGCGTGGCTGAGCTATTCAGAACAATCTCCCGTAAAGCATGACTTGAATAGCCGTTGGTAGTTGTCGTGCTTGGCATGGTTTGAAAGCGGCCAACTTATTCGTAGCTAGATATGGATTCGGGATTGGAGTGGCCAGTGAGCTCTGATATCTCCACTGGGTCGAAATCATCACTGAGCGCTTGGATGACGGTTTTGTCACCACTCGAATTTTTGAATTTGTCGTCTAGTGTTTTTTGAAACCATGTTGTATCTAAAAGAGGCCAGTTAGTCGTCTGTATAGGCTACAATGGTTTGGATTTCGGGAAAAGATGCTTGACCTTTTTCGGCATTGATACCTGTTTTAGTTTCCTTTCGTAACGCTTGTTTGGTTTTCCTCGGCGAGAACTGTCGTTTGGCTTTCTTCCCTCGTCTCTGGCATTTTGATTTTTTTCCATGCGTTTTCTCGTACTTTTGAGCGTGAGTGGTTTCCTCCAATTTTCTAAAAAATTTCGATTTCAATTCAAAATTTGGAAGACATTCGTTTTCTATAAATTTGTTCATATTTGTTCATATTTTCATAGCACTAGTTATATTTACGTTTTTACGTTAGTTACAATAATTATTGCTCGCGACTCACGTCAGCGATATCGCTTTATGCGTTAGTGCAATTCCACGCTAAATACCCTCTCTTCCGGTTGACGTATTGACCAATCAGAGCGCGTGTTCACTTTAAACTATGCGATTCTGTAATATATTGTAAAACATTGTAATTGTAATAATTGTAATTAATTGAATTAATTACTTGAGCAGACGATACTGAGCTGACGATCTTACAAACCACGTGTCAGCTTTACGTGGTTGAAAAAAGCCTTTCTAATTGGTAACAAGTTATATTGAATTTATCCACAATTATATGCTTTCAAAATAGACCTTTCAAAATAGACTCTAATGAATATTTTTGACAGGATTACCACATAGATGCAATCGAATTCCATTTGTAATAATTTTTAAGAGTTTCATGCTTCAAAAACCAACGCAGTCGTTCCTTCCGCTGCTTCAAGTGCCATCAAACTATTTCTCTGACTAACAGTTATTTGTATTCCGTAGTCAGCGGTTTGAATTTAAGTGCACGGACAGGCTTTCGACTATCACGTGATAACGTGACGTTTTGTTGAATTTAGTGCGGCGTCTCCGTTATTTAAAACGAAGAAATGCAAACTTGCACTGTGAAGCATTCATCAAAGCTGTGTGGTAGTTCAGAAGGAAGTGGTTAGCTACATTTGATAAACAGTGAGTTATTGATGCGTCAGTTGATCCGATACTAACATGGATCCATCAAATGTATATATCTGTATATTTACGACTGTAAATGATGCGCGGGAAAGCTTTCCCGCGCATCATTTGATGAAGATTTATCGGTTCGTTTGAAGTTCGTTGTCATGAACACCAGTTTAACTAACACACTTGACTTCTTTAGAGTCGAAGTACCTTCGGTATTTACACGCGGTTTAAGTCATTCAAGATTGTGAATGATTATTCTATACAGACACGCCTCTGTAGACCTTTAGTATAAGAAACCTCTGTGCTATGTTTAGTATAAGAAAAAGCAGTGTTCAATCCTGAAATAGTTTTTCCAATATGTGCATGATAGGTGGGTCTCGAGAAGCAAGATGAACTTGAAAAAAAAAAAAACGGAGTTATAAGCCCTTTTTCATTATCCAAAGTCTGCTTCCTTGTCTGAGAAAAAAGAGGTATTTTACCTCGAATTTCAATTGTTCACCTCTTTTTTTTTTTTAATAAGTATTTCTTTAAAAACAGAGTTGAAAGACCGTCTTACCGGCTTCAAGTTGGATCGATTTTGATTATCAGAAGACGAACAAATTGCATAGAAATAGAGAAACTCAGGAAAATCGAATTTTACCTTCATTTTTGGAGTTTCCTTCAATGCTGTTGGCATTAGCCAAGTTAGAGATCAGGTCCCGGTTGTTCGAAGGATGGATAACGTTATCCAGTGTATAGATCCCTATCCGGTGGATAGCGCAGTACATTTTGGTAACACTTATCCGCTAGATAGTGATTTATCTGTTAGATAGCGCTATCCGCCCTTTGAACAACCGGAGCCAGAGCAACAACCGTAAGGGGAAGTAATGTCGTGGTTTTCATCATTTCTCAAGGCTTTGATTCCCAGCTCGATCGATACTCGAAAATGATTTTCAATCTAGTTCGACTCCACGTGTAAACAACGCTGTGATGAGTTTTAGAATGTCTTACATGATATAAACGCTTTCCCACAAAGACCGGAGGCGTAAGACGCTCAGAAGAACATCTGTAAGTCGAACATTTCTTCAGATGATTAGGATCTACTATTCAAAGAAACTGCAAAAACGACTTCAGGGCGTATCGCAGGAGGGCATGTTTTAGCATGGGTGGAGGGGTGAAGATTATTAAAAGCTACGTTTATATTCAAAAGACACCAGGAAATTATATATGCATATGTAGTTTTAGAGAGAATTCTTGATACCTGTCTGCTTAGAAAAAGTATGAATTTACACCATGAAATTGTAAATAAAACTCTAGAAATCTTCAAACAGTTCATCGACGGTCCTGCGGACTAAACCAGTAAACCATGGAATTCAACGCCAGCAAAGCTCTCGCGATATACCTGTGATCTGTTCGTATACCAATAAATGAAAAGTCGAGATCTCATAAATCAGTTTTACATTTTAGTGTTACAAAGCAAAAAATTAACTGTAACGAAGAAATGGCTACTGATTTACTCTGACTGCAGACACCTCAGCGGAAAAAAATATCCACGCTAGCTGAAGTCATTCGAAGCAAAGTTGCGAACAAAACGTTAATTTCAGATTGCAGAAAATGGTCCTGCATCATATAGGAAACAAATTTACTATGATAGCCCTTACCTCGAGCTCGGTACGCAAACAGTGAACTCAGTAATTTTGTCAGGAGCCGAGACTTCAAGATGGCAGCTTCAGGGAGCTAAACACGCAAAACTCTTACCCAGGTTCTTCTCTTTTTTTTTAAGAGAAGCCTGATAAGTATTGACGTCAAGGAATATTCAGTACAGGAACGAAAGTACAAATTAGAGGATGTTGCAGGTAACATTTAATAGTCTCCTTCACGCAGTTATTTCGCACACCCAGACAGAGTGTAATGTTCTATTGCTCACACAAAAAAGAAAAATCATTTTTAATTTTCTGAAAAGAGTCCATTGCACTTTTTGTACAAATCATTGCCAAAAGGCTCGCGGGTGTGCTTGACTTGAAACTTGTTGTTTCTAAGCATTAAGCTTCGCTTTTGACGAGCAAAAGAAGTATCAATATTTCTGATGGGAAAGCAATCACGATGACGATTTCATAATAGACTCCACGCTTTGGAGATGTCATAGCCGAGAAATGTAGTGTTTTTAAACTCTCTATCATTCCTCGTTAACAACTCGTAATTCCTTAGTGCATTTTCGAAACTCTAGATCAACGAGGGATTATAATAAATAATAATAATAATAATCATCATCATCTTTATTTAACGTGGAGAACACCTAGCTGAGAGCTAGTTTACAGGTTTTCCATCATACAACTGAAACAAATAATTCAAATTGAAAATAACATTACTAAGAATCCCATCTGGCCGCAGGCAAACCAGTTGACTATATTACAAGCATGGCCAAGGATTTGAACTCGGAGCTACCGTGAAACAAATCCAGGTAGTGGTCAGGGCGTGACTCTAACCCGGGAGCGGCGGATTGCAAGTGCAACACGCTGACCACTCGGCCACACTGCCTTCTCTTATCAAATCAAAGAACGTCGAAAAAACAGAGATAGCCTTTAAACCTATTTTCCCATATGAAATTTTTAAGCTTTACTTTAACAAAAGTTCTCGATAGTCACTCAACCCAAAATAACTTTGCTTTACATGGTCCGTTGACCCATATTAAGCTAATCAAAAAAGAGATTAAGCCAGTCATCGAAATGTAAGCTGAAGGCGAACAAAGATAATGAAGGCACTTTTGCAAGAATACTCGGGTGTTTAGACATCCCAAGAGAATCTAGAAATATGCAACTCTATCTTGCGAGTTTTGTTCTCGTTCGAGCATCATGCAACGTACAGTGTAGATTCCTTCTCTCCCAAAACAAACGCAAAAATAGCACTAAGCGTGGTACACGTTACTATACTCTCTGAAGGCCAAATACTTTGGAACCAAATAGAAGCTAACAGTCTCTATTATCTCTTGCTGGGAGAGGTTACTTTTGTAATGAAACCTGTGTACGAAAATCTATCCCTTAGCTTAAACCTCTTTAACCAATGATTGATTACCCAATCAAGTACCAAACTTTAGACAAAAAAATCAACTGTAAAATAAGACGTTTCGACAATATTTCAGTCTTTTTCAAGTAAATGGTGAGAATGTGACAATGAATACACACACACATATATATAGCTCTTTGGCATATAAAGCTCTGCTTTCATGTTTAAATTGAGCACTGTGGGATGAATCATTGCCGCTAGCATTGCGCATAGCTCACTAGGCTTCTCTAGTTTGAGCACTCTGGCATGGCTCAGTTAGACGATACCACAAACGTGGGATCGTTTGGGGTAGCCAGATCGGTTCTCCCCCATCAGCACTGTACTGATCAGGCCCAGAAGGCCGAAACAGTACTGTCTGAAGTTATATATATATATATTTAGTATAATTTCAGAGCTGGGCAAAGAGTTTCCAGCAATCTGCTTGGTCGAGCGGTTCCTTATAGGACGCTATATAAACCGCTTCACGCGGTTTATAAAATGTTAAAATAAAATGTTAATAAATGCTATTGAAATGTTATTAATAATTGTTTAAGTGAACCTAAACCCAAAATTTGTTTTTTTCGCTTAACGAAATAAGCTTATTTTTTGGTGTATTTCTGTGCAAAAATTTTTTAATTTGCTCAAATATTTAATTTTATGTGCCCAGTCAAAATACGGAAAATCAGCCGCCATCTTGCCCCACGACCGAGTTTAAAGAGGAATGGCTCTAGCGGGTAATGTGACGTCAAATCGAGAACACGAAAGTCTGCATTTCACACATTTTCACTTGTTTGGGAAGATTGTCGTCGATATTGTTCGAAATCCCCTGATGAGTGGGCGACCACGAAACAGGCTTGTAGGGATGAACTTGTAGTTTACTTGTCTTTTTCCTCCCACAATATATACTTCGCTCTACTTCTATGTATTGAGCACTGTTCTACGAAAATCAAGTCACACTTTATATAATATATATATATACATACAAAGCTTTGCTTTCATGTCCAAATTGAGCACTCTATCTAGGATGAGTCATTGCCGTTGCAATTGCGCATGCTCGCTGGTTTACTCTAGTTTGAGCACTCTGGCATGGCTTGGACGATACCACAAAGGTTGGGTCGTTTGGGGTGACCGTCTCGGTTCTCCCCCATCCTAGCATTAGCACTGCACTGATGAGGCCCAGAAGGCCGAAACAGTACTGTCTGCAGTTAGTTATATATATATATATATATATATATATATATATATATATAATTTTAGTATAATTTCAGAGCTGAGCAAAGAGTTTCCTACAATCTGATTAGTCGAGCGGTTCCTTATATGACGCAATAGAAACCGCTCCACGCGGTTTACATAAATTGTTAAAATAAAATGTTAATATTTGTTACGTCATATCTTATCGTTGATTCATACTGTCAAAAGCTTTAAGAAACCGTTACCGATAAGAATTTTTAGTACCAAAAATAGGAAATAAAAATACGATTAACAAATTATTGATCTCCGCATGACTCTTCAGTGCCACTTCGAATCACATATAAGTTTTAAAGAAAAAGAAAAGAAACAAATGGTAAATGCATTGTGGAGCCTTGACATACAACTAATTAAGACAAGGCCAAACGTTTTGCTCTTGCGACGCTTTCGTTGTTGTTTGCTCGCAAGCTCCTTTGATTTTTTTTTTTTTTTTTTTTTTTTTTTTTATGCTTAGCGGTGGAAATAGACTGATACGTTCGGCTATTACATAAAAACAAGACGAAGGGTTTCCGCACCGAAAAAATGAAAAGTTGCCAAACATGGATACATCCTTTCCATGAAACAGTAAAGGCTTGAATATCACGAAGGATGCAACGCAGCAATGAGTACTTATGCTAAAAAGTAGGACTATGGTTGGTCGTTTACATTTTCGATACTCTTCCTCATGTTCTGGCCTACTAACTTCTTACTCCGTAAGGGACTTAACAAAGCCTTCTCTTCCATGTTCCTTGTAATGAATATATTGATCCATTTGTATAGTAAAGCCACCTGTTCAATATACTCTCTTAATAACCTGTGACTTTAAACATGGCTGTATTGCTTTGTAGCGCAGCCAAAACAATACCCTACTTATTTTTGAAAAGTGGGGGCTATCTACCAATATCTAGAATTTCAGGCTAAAAGACCGAAGTGGAGTCAAGAATTGATAAGCGTAATTACTACCTATAGTTCATAATGTACTTTAACCTAATCGACTGTTAAGGTATACGATAACGACTACTCTACGCTCACTTGAACCTGAAGAAAGCATCAAGAGTTTCTCATTCGATTAATTACTTGTGCTAACCTTGATTTTGTAAAAAACCGCACGCACCCAATTTAACTGATTTCAATGTCTTCTACCAATTTGCTTGTTTCCACTGCTGTCACACCGACTGATAAAAAAATCGAAAGAGTTGCACAACCTTTATCGGTATTTGTTTTCCAATCTACATCAAATCTGCAATGACCGGCATTTCATGGTCGACTAAGGTGTCATAGATCTCTCCAACACTCAGGTAGCGATGCTTCCCCACAGCTTCGAGGACAGCTGCAGCTGGGTTCATAACTCTCTCGCCAAGAAAGGCTATGTCTATATTAGACAACCCAAGACTTTCAGCCAACAGTTTCCATTTGTCTCCAACTTTTGCCAAAAAAAAAAGAAGAAAACAAATTAAATAAATAACATCATTTGTCATGCGAACTTTTCTTTTATTTATCTACTTTTTTAATCGAAAGAAAAAGGGTGGGTCGCAAATAAAGAACGTGAATCAGCATCTGAATAACAAAAGAAATAAAGATAAAATGCAAGCTTACACGCAGTAAGAATTAACTGTTTTCTTAACTTCTGAATTAATCAAGGGTAAACTACGTAAAGGATCCAATGTGGTCATTAAATACTGTTCACCATGGTCGTGCTCAAAAGCATATTCACCAATCTGACCTACACTGGTATAGACTATTTTTAGTTCAAACCAGACAAGCTGCATTATTAGCGGGCCAAAAAAGGTACTTTTTTCAGATGTGAACATACACATGTACAGAGAAATGGTTGTAGCTTAAAGTAGTAAGCAAATCTCTTTTCATTTGTTGTTTTATCGCGAAAATTTGTTGAAAAACATGAGATGCTTCATACTTTACTTTCAGTTCCGGTATCTTTGACACTTAGTTTCGAAAAAAACCTTTCAATTTATCAGTTAATCGTGTAAATCAATCTTTCTTTCCAATTTCAGAGTGACAGTTCCCTTTTAGGACACCGTGCGAGGGCGAAAAGCCACATTGTTACTATCAGGGGTAAACTTTTATTTAAGAGGGTGACACCAATTACTATAAAAGTGTTCTCCCTAGCGGCCCTCTGAAAACAAAATTGATGATTAAAAGCATATTTACAAGTAGAAATTATGCTAGAAGATCTCAAATTTCTAAACAAGTATCCTCCCTCCCTAACGCACTCATTAAAAAAAGAACCAATTTCAAAACATCTAATTAAAATCAACGGATTTTATCAAACAGAATAACTTTTTTAACTTTGAAATTGTCCACCGTATATTTCGAGAAGACGTTATTAGTCAGTGTTGCCTTTATTTGGCTGAAGGAGGTGGTTGGGTCTATGTTAAGATCATTTAGTTCTTTAGTAGTGGAATAAAAGAATTTTCTCCTCATTGCTTCAGTTCTGGGTTTGGGCAAACGATACAATGTTTTTGATCTGGTATGGTAGTTGTGTTCAAACAAAAGTGAGTCTAAGGCTGTAATTAAGTATTCCGGTGCCCTACCATCAATAACTTTCTTTAAAAGACAAAGTTTATTGAGCCTGAATATTCCAATTTTTTGACGTAGTTTTCGGCGCAGTGTGTCAATGTGTTCGTTCCAGGTGAGATGACTATCAATGTAAAGTCCTAAGACACGTTCAGATTCAACCTTAGTGAGCGATATTGGCTGATCTGATCATATGCGAGCGACCGAAAGGCACTTTTAACTTGTTCAACATGTGTTTATCATAATTCAAATAGATTATGAGCTCAAGATTCCTAGTCCGTAATAGCTGATGAGGGAAAAGCTCTTATCAACTATCACGCCTCAAAGCCGAAAGATAACAATCTAGTTGTTTTCGTACAAATCCACTACTCGATCAAAACTTTACAATAAGACAAGCTTTTCCTCTGCAGTGTAAGTAATTACGTTTTTTTTTGGCACAATAATACATGGGAGGTATAGAGCATAGGCTAAAAAATTGAAAACGGGAGTTACCCAAGTTTAAGCACTATCTCAGTTAAAGGTACTTACCAGAGAGGCTAAACGTCAGATTCTTGAATTCCGTAAAAGGCATCTCAACAACTGGAAGACTCTCATCCAACAGTGGCCCTGGTTTAAAAAAAAAAAGAAAAGGACAAAATTATGCCATAATATACACAAAAGTATACGTTTGCACATGCAACGTTGCAAATACCAGGGCAAAGTTGTTTGAAGGCCGAATAGCACTAACCCGGGGTCAAGTTATTAATCTGGGTTTCTTTATTTCTCTATTCAAGGGTCTTTTTAGGGAACTTGTCTCCATTATTTTTAGGGTATTCAGCTATCAAATTGAAGAAAAAAAAAAAGGGTTGAATTGAGCTTTCTTTAAAAGCTTTCAGATATAAGATAAAATGTTATTCTAAGAGAAACTGTAGCTAATTCTTGGAAAGGGGGCTCAACATGAAATAAACCAGCATCCACATTGTCTTTGTTAACGATTATGCATGACGAACACTCGTCACACTGAGGCAGTTCTGATAGTTGATATGCCAAGACTTTAGCCCTACATTATCTTTAACTTTAGTATGTACGAAGAGGGAAGCGGAAGGAGGGAAATTCACGCACTGTTTCGGTGGCTTATATCTTATTGTGCAACAATACCCATGCCGCCCAACAGAGAAAGAGAATGAAAGGTTCAAAGGCCTGTAGCTGAGAATTTCAGTAAATGTCTGGAAATAAACGACTGCAGGACTATGCTCTCGATTGCGCCATTTTCTCGAGACTAGCATTCGATCACACTAACGTGGAAATCTAAGTGGTGGGCAAGTTTATTCTTATTCTTGACTTGGAGATGAAACGACTCAAGCGGGAAGGTCCAAAAATGGACTAAGATGGAGGTAACTATCAGTCATCAATTGAATATCGAAAGCAACTCCAACCTTCTCGCCCTTCTGAACTTATTTCGTTAGGTAAAGGCTGATAGTTTCGAAACAAACTGTTTGGGGCTGCGTCGGTGGGAGTAACGAGATAATTTGGATATATCAGCAAAGTTGAAATGGTAAATTGGCCACCGTAACGATTACAAAAGCTGATGTTTCGAGCGTTAGCCCTTCGTCGGAGCGAATAGAGGAATTGTGGGCTGTGTGTGCTTTTAAAGGCAGAAAATGGAGTTACGTTATTGGTGGGAACATGGCAACGAGAAAAACAAGAGTAAATTAGTGGAATGAAAAGCGTTCGTTGATCCCTGTGGGATTTAGACTGAATAGTTGATCGACCGGTAGCCACTTAAGCTTTTGAAAATTATCATACGATCGTGCATCCCGAGGACTATCCAAAATTAATCGAGCGCAACGTTTCTGAAGTTTAAACAGTTCATCTAAGTTGGTTTGACTACAGTTGCTCCAAACAGTACAGCAATAAGTAAAAAGCGGTTTGATACTTGCATTGTACAGAAGCAATCGACAGAAACAGGGTAACCACGTTCATCGGAAAACTGGCACAGTGACTCTGATTTGTGGTGGAAATCAGAGTCATCACTACATAAACGGCGAAGTCTTAGAAACTGAGAAAAAGGAATGGAATTCTTAACGTGAGATGGATGCGAAGACGAATAACAAGTAATTATGCGAGTCTGTAGGTTTGTAATACACACTAGTGCATAAACCGTTACCTTCAATTGAAACTTTGATGTCTAAAAAGGATAAAGAATTGTAGAAAATTTCCCAGGTATATTTCAGAGCCGTGTGAAAAGAATTGACTGCGGTTATGAATTGAGTGAGTTCCTCTCTGGTAGAGGAGGTAGCACTGATACAGTCGTCGATGTAGCGACCGTAGAGCTCAGGTTTGGACCCGTTGTATTGGCTGAAAAGTTGATGTTCGACAAAACCTACAAAAAGATTGGCATAGCTAGGTCCCATTTTGGTGCCCATCGCTACACCATTGGTTTGTTTGAAGAAGTTGTTTCCGAATGAAAAACAATTGAGTGTGAGCACTAGTTCGGCTAAGCGCAGTAGTGTTTCAGTTTTAGGTTCCTTAACAGTACGTTGATCAAAAAAATGTTTAAGGGCCAGAAGGCCTTCGTCATTAGGTACAACAGTGTAAAGAGACGTAATATTCATGGTGAAAAGAAGTTTGTTTTGGCCAAGGAAATTAAAGTCTCGAAAAATTTGAAGAGCGTGTTGGCTCTCTTTAATATATGATGGTAAAGTTTTGACGATGGGAGCCATAATTTTGTCTAGATAGCTGGAGATAAGTTCGGTAGGGCAACTGCAAGCCGAGATAACGGGCCGACCCGGGTTGCTAGGTTTGTGAATTTTAGGTAAAAAGTAAATACGAGAAGTTCTAGGAGTGGTTATGATGATATTTTTTGCTGTGGCCGGCAATTATTGTTTTGATAAAAAGAGGTGTCAGAACGTTGCCGCAAAGTTTCTTTTTGGTAGAGGTCGGTGCGCCAAACAACGACTGAGCTGCCCTTACCGCCCAATAATTTACTCTTGTTTTTCTCGTTGCCATGTTCCCAACAATAACGTAGCTCCATTTTCTGCCTTTAAAGCACACACAGCCCTCAATTCCTCTATTCACTCCGACGAAGGGCTAACGCTCGAAACGTCAGCTTTTGTAATCGTTACGGTGGCCAATTTACCATTTCAACTTTGTTGATATATCCAAATTATTTCTTTAGGCAAAGGTTCAGTGATGACATTTTCTCATTACGGACCAAAAACGAAAGGGAAATCCCATATTTTGTTAATTTCGCTGACAACTTCTACTCTAATATCAAATTTGTATTATTTGTATTTGTATTTAGGAATATTTATACAGGGTAGTCCAGTTTAGCAGATAGCTAGTTTAAATGGGGCACTGGGAACACCCACCCATCCCACCCCAGGGGAGGACATCCACCACACACTAATCTCGTGCGTGGAAAATTAACGTCTCCTACCTCGAACTCTGTAGGAGACGGGGCCTACGGTTTATTCGTCCTTATCCGAGAAGACTAGAATATCTATCCATTTCTGGATATTATAGAGAGGTAGCAAATTCTCCTCAGTTATTTCACGACCATGAGTATTGGTCCGGCCAGGGCACGAACCCTCAACCTCCCGCACAACACACTCCGGCGCTCTGACCAATTGAGCTAACCGGGGGGCGGTTTACATACGAAGTGTCACCAGAACTTATTGTACCTTTTGACATTCCTGTTTTCAATAGCCCTCGTTTCGCCAAGAGCAAAACACAAGATGTTTAACACCTTTCAAGCCGCTTGCATCTATTCACAAGGCAAAGTCACCTTCAAGACGCCCTATCCATGGCTTGAGAATGATATTGTTAATTCTAGTTAGAGCGCAGAGCTCTCTCAATAGAACTTACCTGTAATGCCAGCAGCTGTTATCTCTCGTAAATGATTCACCAAATCATGTCTGTTCTCGCATTTAGCTTTCAACGCAAGATTTCGGATCAGTCGTTTGGTCTCAGGCTCTGGATTCTCTAGGGATACTGAATCCAGCTGCAGAGCTTTTACAAAATGAAGCACAATACCTTTAGCATCATTCTCCGTACACTGCAGGGAGTTGATGACATCCTTGGGAAGTGCAAGTTCTCGATCCTTCGTCCCTAACAAAATAAGACTGGGAAATGTGACACAGATACTACTGGCTTCCCTTAAAATCTACCAGTTTTTTTTCTGTCCAGAGATCTACTTCTATCTACTAGAGATCCGTTGATAAATATTCTCTTCTGTAGTTCGATAAAGAGATCGAGCGAAGAACAATATACATCGCAAGGAATTGATGACATCTTTGGAAGTGCAAGTTCTTGGTACTTCATGCCTTGGAAAATAAGACGGGGAAATGTAACATAGATAGGACAGACTTCCCTTAAAGGGCATCCTAAAGGACGCTGTTAAATAGTAGAGATCCGTTGATAAATATTCTCTTCTGTAGTTCGATAAAGAGATCGAGCGAAGAACAATATACACCGCAAGGAATTGATGACATCCTTGGGAAGTGCAAGTTCTTGGTACTTCATGCCTTGGAAAATAAGACCGGGATAGGGACAGACTTCCCTTAAAATCTAACTGTTTTTTTTTTTTGTCCAGAGATCTACTTCTATCTACCAAAGATCCATTGATAAGTATTCTCTTCTGTAGTTCTGATAAAGAGATCGAACGAAGAACAATTTATGGCTTCTCACCTTCCAAGGGCAATCTCCCTTTCTCAAAGACCTCGTCTCCACCACTCGCTTGATCAGCCTGGCGCTGTTAAAAAGTAAATCACACCATGTGGTCAGCGATTGGAATGCTTCAGTTATATAGGCAGACAAAAATGGGAAAAATGCAGTACTGTAATGTACCATTACTGACGTGTCCGCGCCGTCCTGAAGCCCCCGGAAAGTGGTTGGGATAACAGTCCCTTGCAGGTTAATGCTTGCGTTTAAGCTACATTTAGAACCTTGAAAATTACCGTCAGTGCTATAAATCTGCCAAAAATAATATTTTTTGACCTAATACTGCAATTCAATACTGCCCAGGATATGTTTCAGATCAGCTGTAATGACCTTATCCATAGAAATGAATGTGATCGATTCAAGGGCGTTTTACCTCCTTATTAACCCATTATTCCCTGCTCTATTTTGCTGCCAACCTTACTAGTCTTAGGGTAGAGAGATTACGTTCACATACGATAAATAGAGAGCCACCATGCATAGAAAATTACCTTTCTTTAAAAAAATAGCTAATACAGATATGTGAACGTGCGCTTTAATATGTCATGTAGCTCGGTAGTCACTCACGGGATTAAGCAAAACACTCCTCTCCTGCTCATCCCCAACTGAGAACCAACATGCAAACTGCTCTACATAAATCCTGCAATCTCCACGAATACTGCGTCCAGGTCTGCTGCAGTGACGACTCTTTAGCAAATCAGATTCCGACAAGAAGTGAAGGCATTCACATCCACCGACTTTGTGAGCGTGACATTTCACTGACCCTGGTCGCGAATTCGAACAGACTGGGCAGCAGACACACATCTCGTACTTCATATTCTTGAGCCAGTAAAATTCTTTCCGCATACATTCGAGTAACAACCTAACTTTCCAATGAATAGTACGGGTTAACTCTTCCTTGGTACTGTGCTCGTCTTTGCTGTGCACGATGACCTCGATGAATGAGGAATGGTACAGAAAAATGACAGAAATGCCCTTGTCTGGAACAATATGAAACATGGCAAAATTTCGGAATAACTGTGGGTTCACGTTACTCTTCCATTCTTCTCTACACCACTGGAGGAAAAGCAGGATAATGCGAGAGAAGAGACCAGGAGGCACCTGACAAGATGGAAATGTTACAAAAAGTGATGGAATTTTCACTAATCCAAGAAGCTTCAGGACATCATCTGTTGGCGGTGACATCAACATCGATGGCACGAGATACCGCTTGCTACCTTTAGATGACGACCATGGGGAGAGCAAGCTCAATCTTTCCATGATAGCAATGAAGCTCTTGCGACTTTCCTGGCTGTCGAGCAATTCTTTCCAAGCATGGTCGATGAGCTTTTCATCCAAGATTCCGGTTTCTTCCAGCTGGATCCAAAGGTCTTTGACAGAATGCTCCGTGTCCTTAAAGCGCTTTACAGTTATTATGTTTTTAAAGACGTCAACAAGCCACTGAGGATCTAATATCACCATCTTTTCCAACTCTGGAGAGCCACTAAAATGAATCACAATTCTCTGATCATGCAAAAAATTCAGCAAAGTTGAAAACTCATCCTCTTCTTGGATCCCACAGTCACTAGATGCAATCCTCTTGGCTTCCTCAAGTGTTATACACTTATCACGGTTTGTACGAAGCTTGTTTTCATACCTCAGCCACTTCACCGGTATTTCTTCTTTCGTCAGTTTCATCTCCCTTGCAACAGCAAGTACCTCTTTTCTCAGGCGCAAAACTTCAAGACATTCTTCCTCACTCCCAGACTTTGTGTTATCCACGACGAAAAAGTCTTTATAGAGGTGTTCCTTGTAGGTCTTGCGTTGCAAAGAGCCATACATTTTACGAGCGAGGTCTCCGGCGTGAGAGTTACCAAACGGCATGTCGGCATGGGTGCATACCAGGAACACTGGGGGAAGCCTCTGTGGCAAAACATGATCAACATTCGGATCAGTCTCTCGAGAGCTGATAACATCTGGACTTACCAAAGAGTGAATTGATGACATCCAAAAGTCCAGATAACCAAGGTTTGTTTTATTGAAGTGGATGTCCACTTTGTTCTCAAAAATTCCTGTTTTGACAGGTGGGATGGCTTTCTCATCTGGATCACGGCTCAGGTCACATACTAAAATGTAAATGGCTTTCTCGGTAAGGAAAATAGGATGGGTGTCATAGTAAACGGACTGTCCTCCAAAGTCCCACAGCATTGAGTAGATTTGGTCTTCGTTTGCATTTTCTCCTTCACGAAGCAATTTCTCAACCAGCCTGGCTAATTCCTCTGGCAGTTCTCTTTCAGAAGCTTTGGTATCTCTAGGGGTTTTGAGGAAGACTTGACGGGCAATTTTTGTACTTGATACATCTGGAGATTCTGAGTCGAACTCTAACTCTGCCCCAGCCCCCGATAAAAGTGACTCTCCTTTCTTCAAATGACCGATGATCACTTTTGCCGCTGCAAGGTGCTCTAATGGAATTTCTGGCTCGGCTTGCATTCTTTCGCACGCTTGTCCGCATTTCCAAATCTCTGTTGATACTTTAAAGTAGGAAGGGTCAGTTTCGATTCCATCGGTGCTCTCTTCTTCTTTGTCGAATTTTTCTCCCTTCAAGGACCTTTTAAGACTAGTTTTCCCTGTCCGCTCCTGTCCGATCAACATTACGGGTATTCTCTTGATGCAGGCCTTTCCTTCTGTTAGGGCTTTGTTATAAGCCTCGACAGCTTCAGGACCTCGAGCTTGAATTTCCAAAGGCACTGAAGATGTAATTTAAAAAACGATGCTTTAGTGGGTGATAAACTTAAAGTATGTAGCTCTCGCTGGGCAGTAAGATAAATAGGTGAGTGGTCTTTAGGATGATAATAGTCCCCTTTATGATGTTTTGTTAGTTCTATGTCTTCAATAATTATAATCATATTGTCATCAATGATTAGTTCTCATTAACCTAGCGGGAGGTCTATATGGGAGAATCTTGACCGAGGTCGACAGTACAGACCGAACGCGGTGAGGTATGTACCAGCGACTAAGGTCAAGATTCTCTCATACAGACCGACCTAGCTCGGTTGATAAGAAGTTAATTATATGGCTGTCTTATATGCCAATTTTTATATTCTTTGTACCTTTTTTTCTAGACCGGTCTATAGGGTGGTCTAGATGGGAAAATCTACACTGCTTTCATTATTGATTTCAACCAATCAAATTCGTGAATTCGGTAGTTCCCAGTCCTTGTAAGACACAGCCATATAATAAAAGGTATTATTAAAAACTGGATCATTGGATAATGCAATTGAAGACTTTTTATTGGCTTACCCATTATGGTATATGAGCCAATATACCATAATCTACAAATATGGTAAGCGTACACGTCGGGCTAAAATTAAAAGGGGGCTAAAAAATTTAAGATTTGGTGAGATTTTTCTAATATATTGGGGGCGTTTTTAATAAAACAATTATTCCATTCGCGCTTGTTGGATATGAGATGATTATAGCCAACTCGGCGCTACGCGCCTCGTTGGCTATCTATCATCTCATATCCAACGCGCGCTCGTGGAATAGTTGTTAAATATAAATTAACAGCTCTTTACAAACGCGTCATTATGGAAAATTATAGCCACATTTCGAACGTTAAGCTCGTTTTCTAAACGATATTCCCAAAAATTCTGAAATACAAAAAAATTCACTCATATTCCTTCTGCAGCCAAAAAAAATTGAAACTATTAAAGAAAAATGATCAATAATGGCAGCCTCTGATCTTTCTGTCTTTTCCATTTCTGAGAAGTCAATGTCCCGTTCCCCTATTTATTTAATAATCAATATATGTAAGCTCTTGTTATCTCTCTTCAGTAAGAAGCATTTGCTATAAATTAATCATAATTGCTGCACGACTCGATGTAAGGTTTTTAGATCTTACATGTCAATCAAACGATCCATTTACCTCTGGAGGGAGAAATTAAACTTCCATGGAAAAAACTAATGAATTCAACGTGAAAATAAAGCACCAACGTGCCCAAAGACCTAGCGCGTGTAACTGTCCGAAAAGGTAACGCTTATAACGGATCTGTTAAAATTGAATAGTTCAGTCGTTTGCAGAAGTCAGTTTACACTCCTCTATTCTGGCATGTGTGGTGTGACGAGACTTCTATATATCCCACTGAGATTACGACTCAGTATACCAAGCTGCGGTTCAGTTCTTTTAAGAACCTTCAGATTCGATGGGCGATTCGTGATTATTTGAACTAAAGATTTCCTAATAATGAATGAATTGCACTTATAGATAAATACTAAGCCATTAGCTACCCTGAAAGGCACAAAGAATACTTCCTCAAAGAAAGTCTGAGACAGTATCAGAAACCTCTTGGATGGACCAGTCTGCCCATGGGAGGCCCCCACACCATCAGCATTCATTGTTCTGTTGTAAACATTATGCTTAAAAAATTTGACGCCAGAGAAAAGAGAAGGGAGCACAGGCTTCGTAGTTGGGCCCATGAGTTTCCTTTCAGTTTGAATTGCATCTCCCCCTCTTCTATTTGCAGAAGCCATGCGAAAATAGAAGGCCAAGACTCCGAAATGATTTGCAACAGTCTTATGAGATCAGGCCTTTGATGGATCACTTAATTAGTTATTACGAAAGCGTTAAGTCACCAGCGGCATTTAATAAAAATCAGTGCATTTTTATATGTCATTAAGGACATATTTATTCCCAAACAGGAACCTTCATGTAAGTCAAGCAGCTTTAGCCAGATGAGTGCAAAAAAAAAAAAAAAATGGAATTACTTCCTATAAGCACGTGCACGTGAACAGGCGACTTACAAATAGCAGCTGTACCCTTCTTGATTTTTCATACTCATTGTCTGTGAACATCTCGAGTGCGTATGTCTTCTCGGTTAAGTATCGCCGCAAACTGTTGTGTAAGAGCTGGAGATTGTTCTTTGGTCATTCTATTCTTAATTTTTTTCTGGGTATCGTTCCGTAAAAAAAAATTGACAGAAGGTGGTCAAGTTCGGATGCAGGTATAGGCTTTCAATTCTATGGCTTCCAAACCTATTTGCTGCCACTTACCGATCTCAGTGTTCATTTCAAAGAAAAAAAGGATTTCTATTTAAAAATGCCATTTTTGGAACGTAATTATTCGCACTAAAATGCTTTTAGCTCAAATGAATAGCCAGTTAGGACAATGCAAGCAAGGAACGGTTCATGTACGTAAAATTTTTCTTGATCGTACTTTCCCTTTAACGCCATTGTATCATATCAGAAGAATGCGTAATTTTTTCTAAGCATAAGCCTCCACCAGGTGTTTTTAATAAAAAAACACTAAATTACTCAAAAAAAGTATATCCTCCCCGTCCAAGCGTGTATTATTTATGCGAATAAAAGTTGACAGCAACGTCAATTATGAATAATGACTAATACATTTTACGATAAAGGGAGATCCGAGGACAAAATTCATAGCGTTCATTGACCTAAAAAAAAATCATAATCCGCGACTTTGTTATATCTATCACACCTTGGCTATATACTGGTAAAATGACCAAACACCGGTATACAAGAGGCCCACCCATTAAAATTTCACAAGATGGGCAATCCTTAGCCCAAATTAAACAAAGACAACAGACAAACTGGTCTACGGAATGAAGGGGGTAGGTTTCTTAAGAAACTGTGGCACCAAATGATATGCGCAGGAAAATCCATTGATTTAAACGTCCTAAAATCACAGCCTTATTTAGTGTGTATTGTGTTCTTCTACGAATAGATTTCCGATGAGACGGATCGACCTTACTAAAGACGAGTCAAGTTGACCCTTGCAAATCGTGTAGATTTGTCTAAATTTAATGCCCTTATCTAAAGCTTAATGTAATGTACTGAAGGATTTTTGATGACTTCGACTAAACTAAAAGGCGCGTCGAGTCGACCCGTGCGAACTATGAACGCTTAAGTGTGTGTTGCCTTCTTCCACAAATCGACTTCCGATGAGACGGATCGACTTTACTTATGGCGAGTCGAGTCAACCCGTGCGAATTGTGTCGATTCGGCAACATTGAGCACCTTAATTTAACGCTTAAGTTTGTATTGTCTCCTTTTGCGAATCGACTTCCGGTGAGACGGATCGACTCAACAAAAACCGAATCGAGTTGATGAGTGCGAATCGTGTCGATTCGTGTACATTTTCTAACCTTGCACTGTATTTAATATCCTGAAAATGGACTTCCGGCCTTTTCACGTTTCCAGAACGTAAAAGGTTCAAGTTGTCATTCACTCCCTCACCATGTTAAATTTGCTCTCGCCCCTCAACTTTCGATATGTTAACGTACGATTTGATTCCCGGTGTGACGATTCGTCAACGACCGTAGACGAATCGCAACAGTTTGGGTGTACTGGACATGTATGTTGATTTGCTGTACTCAGGAATGAGCTCTTTCAGTTGTAGTCGATTTTCACGCTCGCTTAACCCCGATAATGAATGCTCATATTCACCGTGAACGCCAATCAGATCACTCTCTAAACCATAAGTTCAAAAGTACATAAAATGGAGATGGTCGTCTTACAAATAGATCACTAGTTGCTATGTCATCTTTCAAAACAAAATCATCCATACTATTGGTTTTTCCTTGGTTCGCGGCTTCTAAAATTGTGTGATAAAAATTTCTATGATGACTTTATCTATCACCACAAATAGTGGTAACAGATATGAAAAAATAGAAAAGAAGAAAAAAGGAGAAATTACGATAAAGCACTATAGGAAATACAGTTCACCACTAGTTTAATTTAATGGGAACACCTCAAATCAGAAGAGCATGCATTACCACTGATTAGCCAATTGCAATTGGAAGTATTCAGACCTTACGTAAAAAGGACGTTAATGTTTAGCAGGATCCGCGGATAAATGTCTTCCTTTCAAATTTATCAGTGTAAATAAACTCCCTCATATTCATTTCTCAATTAATCTGCATTTCTCATATATGATTTTCAAATATAGTTATTCGCGTATAAACTATAAGAAGGCTATGCTTGTAAATAGGGAGGGGTTCTCTAAGCATTGTCTCCCTTTTTCCTTAAATATTAACACTTAAACGACGACTAGCATATAAGCAGCTTCATTGACTGTTTTAATAGTCATTTTAACGGTAGAAAATTGACAGTAGGCGAGACCTTTGAATTGAATAACACTCTTGGGTAATTTGGTAAGATCAACTAAGTTAAAAAATTGCAAATTGGCCACTACAAAGCGTTAAAACGCTGATGTTTCGAGATTACTGAATTACTTTTCACCGGAATAATTATTTCGAGTATTTATAAACTCCCACTCATTTGCATTTCTTAATTCATCCGCATTTAACATGTATAATTTTCATATAGTCATTTGTGTATTAACAAAAAGGAGACTCACTGCTTCCGGAAATAAAAAAGATAAAAAATAAAAATAACAAGGGAAAACTATCATCATATCTACTACGATTCATTACCATGCACGCTCTCCCCATAGCCTAAAATATCGCTCAAATATCGCCGATATATCGCGATAACCGCGATATTCGGCGATTATCCTTTGTATTACTTTTGCACAGTATTGTATGATGTAATAAGATCAAATTAAAAGAGTTATATTGTAAGCTTCTGGTATGTTCCGGAAAACCGTTCGTAAATATATATGAGAACTTGGTCGTGTACTTGGAGTAGTTCTTGTTGTCGGGAGTGACCGACTGTTTGGAAAGCTATACCAAGAGAGAGGACTGCGTGGAAGATCGTAAATTTCGAGGAAGTTTGGAGAAAACTCTGAGTGAGATATCAATCATCTCAATCCCCTACTGATATTGCCAAGTATTGCTGAACATTTCAAAGATGCCCTATATTTTTATTTGATATTTGCATTGTTAAATAGCCATTGACTCCCAACATATTTATTTGATTACGCATGAAGAAGCATTGTTTATTATTCATTTGGTGCACTCGTCTTCTGGGTATAAGCCGTGGATGGTTTTCGAGTTCTTCTCAAATATGATCGGCCGTCGATCGATCAATGACTTTTAAAAGGTTTTACGATCGGCCGTTGATCGGTCAACGGACTTTGTTTGACTTGTTGGCATGCGTATGAACGAGTGAATAATGATACCGCTTTTCCACGGGTAATCAAACAGATATCTTGGGAGCCAATAGCTACTTATTAACTACTGAACGTTAAATAAAAATGTTTTACAGAAGGTTTATACTGACTCTACTGGGTAAAACCCTTACATGGTTTTCAAAGTCTTTTATTTTTTTTAAACACGATCAGCCGTCGAGGAAATAAGATATTGGGGAGATTGAAACGAACAATTTCAAACGATATTAACCTACGAACACTCGTGAACACATAAAAACTAAAATTTTAATCCCATGGTCATTTGTAATTATAATTATTTTGGACGTTTGCGAACTGACATTAGACGTTGGCGAATCGACCTCATATGTTGGCGAACTGACGTTGACGAACTGACACGTTGGCGAGACGACCGTTTACCTTTTGAGGTACCGTACCGATAATAATCGAGTGTCAACTGAACGATGAAAAGTTTAGATCAATTTTGGTCACATTTTTGGAGGGACTAAGCTAACTACATCGATGCAAAATGTAATGGCTAAGCACAGCCTGATTTAACGCATAAAAATGGGTCGATATAATAGCCGATAGCTTTCATCGGCATTCTTTCGAAAAACAAAACTTCAAATATAACATTTGATAGCGAGGTTAAATAATGATAAATCATCTCACTAATCTACTGATTTTACGGAAACCTAGCGTGCACAAGAGAAAAAAAAAACCTGGCTAAATTTCTATCACCAAAACATCATGTGCAACATTCCGAACATGCATACAAAGACATGTATTAAAGATCGACTCAACATAGTCGCTTCACCTATTTCAAATTCCTGAACACACATCAAAGTAAGAAACCTGCGCATAAAAGAGGGCGGGGGGGAGGGGTAGACGTGGGTCACTTGAAACCCACTCTAATTAATCTTTGCCGTTCACAAGAGGTACAAAGTACAGTAAAACCAGGAAATAACACCATGCTTTTCCTTGAGCAGCAACACGACAAAGGCTCGAGCAAATGAAATTTGTGTGATAAATGAAATCCCAAGAGTGCGAAATGGATTCCCCACGGAAGCCCTTCGACCAATCACGAGAAGCGCGTAGTTAATTTATAACTTGACTCGCGACTATGTGAGCTGGAGTAGCCTACTTCCCGCGAAAAGATAGTCTAAAAAATAAAGCGTTCAGTGAAAATGCCTTAACATAGGCTCACCATGGGAGTCGAACGCTCCAAATAATGGCTCCTGTGACAGCCTATTATCTTTGCGTTGATTCCATCTCGGGAAGGTAAAAGATTTTCCTCTTATTCTCTCTCTTCAGTAACGAGGAGTTGCTATAAACTAACCATATCGAAAGCGCGATTCGATGTAAGGTTGAGAGACTTTATATGGCCATAAAAAGGTCAAATTACCTTTGAAGGAAGACACAAAAAAATCTGTGGCACAAAGTTAAGACTACAGCTTGAAAAATATATAGTGCCGCACGCTCGAAATACCTGGAAACATTAACAAGAAGATAACGCTTCTGACGGATCTGCGTACGTTAAAGATGAACCTAGTTCAAGTGACCACTTCTTACAGGAAAAATTTCTCTTGATCGCAGGATATATTGGACCTGTCTTAATTGCCACGCAATGTTACTTGCTTCTTCAAATTCGTGCACTCACTTTGAAATTTACCTTATCGCTTATAAACTCATCGAAAGGATGCAGACTGGCCAGGTGTAAAGGAAACGAATTAATAGTCAGCCGAGTCTGCGGAGCAAAGTTGTCCATTTTGGCTCAGTGAGCATCTATGAACCTCAGGGAAGCTATGTACACAACGACAGAGGGGTCTGGGTGAGTGACTTCGACCACTTCACCTCTCCCTCTTCAGAAATCCTAAGGGACTTAAGTCACTCAGCAACTCAGTGTATTTTAGGTATCATTTGAATGTGAGACTGACTGATCCGTGGTAAATTCACGTAAGCTGGACTTTAAAACTAAAGTTTGACCGGTCCGAAAATAAAATAACAAACAATCAGCGAGTTTCTAGAGTACATAGTCAACAGAGTCACCTCATCGATTTTATATTTCCTTAGCGCCTATCACAAAAATTAACTCCACGTACGTAGGGATAGAGGATGTGCATTCAATATGTATATGTACGTAATTTAAGGAATCGAACGCTCCTAAATAATCTTTATATCTATAGTGATAAAATGAGTATTTTAGCAACGGCAATTGTTTGTGTGGTGTCCTGTGGACATGCGGGACTATACACAGCGGTCAGGTGACCGAGAGAGTGTGCGTGTATGTGAAAAACAGCAGGAGTTCGAAGGGTGATGGTGTGTTGTTCGAGTTGTTGACCTTAGTGGCTTCTAGAAATATTACATTGGCGACGAGGATGGTCCAAATATGAGTGAGAAGCACTTACCACCGTTGGATTTATCCGAACTAGCTCCGCAAGTCGCGGACAGGTGGCGTAAAAGGAAGTGCGCGTTTGAATATTATGCCGAAGGAAAGGGCATGGACAATGCTCGTAAGAAGACGTCTCAACTTTTGCATTTCGCCGGTATGGAGGTGCAAGACATATTCGAAGACTTTCAAGATCCTGGTCCTATCCCAGCGGAGGGTGATAACGCTTATAAGGTCGCTATTCGCAAGCTGGATTTCTACTTTCGCGTCGAGGAGAATATTCCTTACGAGCGCCATGTTTTTGCCAGCTGTCACTGCAGGAGGGGGGGACCGCTGACCAGTTTTTGGTACGCCTAAAAAAACAAGCTAGGCATTGCAATTTCGGAACGAGTTTGAACGACAACTTAAGGGATCAGCTGCTTGAGAAGTTAACGGATTTTGAGCTGAAGAAGAAATTGGTGGAACACGGGAATATTACACTGGAAGAAGCCTTAGATAAAGCTCGTGCTTGGGAAGTGGCTGGGAGACAACCAACAAACATGACTGTGAACCCAGTGGTAATGAAGGAGACAGCGTCAATGCAATCAAGATGAGACAAGGAAAAAGAGATGATAAACCCAGAAAGTGCTACAATTGTGGAAGAGAGGGGCATCTGCCCATTGATAGGAGTTGTCCAGCAAAAGGAAGGAAATGTGCAAAATGTGGGAGGTATGGTCATTTTGCTTTGTGTTGAAAGGCACAGAGTGGTAATTATGCAACTGGAGGTAAAGCGGATCAGCGAAGGAGGGATTCTGATAGACGCCAGTCTTAAAATGCTAACTTCGTGGGCGATCAGAACGCATCTGACAGCGAGGGAAACTGTTGCAGTTACAGAGAATCAAGGAGAAACCTGCAATGCAACCCGTCTCAAAGAACCTGTGCTGGAAGTGAATATTAATGGTATTACCACTAGAGTACTAATTGATTCAGGGTCAGTAAGTAACCTCATAGGAAAGGAAGAATATGAAGAATTTAAGGCCCAAGGCCTTAACGCGAAGATGGAGGATTGCCACAAGCGGTTGTATGCGTATGGCGGGAGGGAGTTGGAAGTGATTGGCCACGTTAAAGTTGAGATCTGGATAGGTGATAAGAGGAGAGGTTCGCATTTGGTAGTCACTAAGAGTGAAAGGTGTCTGCTGGGCTACGAAACCTCACAAGCTCTGGGTCTGCTTCGTATTAGTTCGAGCGTCAGCAGTGAGTTTGTGGAGTGCAATGTCGTTGCGAGAACCTAGTCCCAGTTCTTTAGCCTAAGTATCCAACAGTGTTTGTTGGCGTCGGCGGGCTGAAAGAGTACAAACTGAAACTACACGTCGACTCAAAGGTGACACCAGTAGCTCAGAAACCAAGGCGTGTCCCATTTGCACGGCGAGAGAAAGTAACTGCGAAAGTTGAAGACCTCATTGCTAAGGATATAGTGGAGCGAGTAAATGGGCCGACGTCATGGGTTAGTCCTGTGGTGATTGCGCCAAAGGCATCAGCGGATATCCGGTTGTGCGTAGATATGAGGAAGGCAAATGCAGCTATCATTCGTGAAAGGATACCCATCCCGACGGTGGACAAGGTGTTGGAAAATCTCAATGGCAGTGCTGTGTTTTCAAAATTGAATCTTTGTCTGGGATTCCACCAGACTGAACTAGATGAGGACTCAAGAGATATAACCACATTTGCCACACATGATGGGTTATTCAGATACGAGAGTCTGAGTTTCGGAGTAAACTCAGCACCTGAGAAGTATCAGCAGATAATGAGACAAGTGGTCTCTGATATCGGTGGGATTCAGAACATTGCCGATGACTTGATAGTGCATGGCAAGAATAATGAGGAGCATGACAGGCACCTTAAAAAAGTATTGCAGCGATTAGAGAACAATCTCACCCTCAACCCTCAGAAGTGTTAATAGCCCTTATCCCATTTACGCCCACTGTGCGAGACCTCAGCGGACTTTGAAGTTTCAAAACGAGGCTCTCGGGTCACACAGGTAAAACTTTCAAGTAAAATCGAAACAAACGGCTACGTTTGGAGGCATTTTTATCCATTTTCTTAAGGATACAGCGTGTTCTCGTCACGGTTAGACATTGTATTGTGTACGGGTGCAACCTTCTACTCAGTGAATCGGCAACTGACGAGATCCACAAGATTAGGATCGAAACCGCGGTCTTTCTAAAGAAATTAAACTATCAAACTAGAGGCGAACAAAACGCACATAAAAAACCTCTCAAATAAAGAAGTTACAAACGACCAGATTAATTTACTGGCAAAAGGGCTCAAATTCATTTCAACACCCGCTACAAAACAAAAACAGATCAGACAACAACTATTGTGTGACTTTGATCAGTTCGCAAGGAGAATGCGTCTGATTTACATATTCCGAGGGGAGGACAAAAATACCCATCCCTGCCACGTCAAATCTACATGGATACCACCAATACAAAAATCAGTAGCCCTTGAAAGCTATTTAGAAGAGGTTAAAAAGTGACCTTTCAGAAATAGAAATTACAAAGCGAAAATATAATTTGCTTCCGGCTGAACGCAAGGAACTGAGGGCCTTGAAACCTGACTCTGAGTTAAACCTTAAAAAGGCCGACAAAGGAAAAACAACCGTAGTCATGAACAAACGCGACAAAATTTTGCTGTTCCTTTCCGAAGTGACAACCATTCTTTCAATCTTCCCTTCGTGATGCCAGGACTAAGAATTTTAACCTTTTCCTCAGCAGAAAAATACGCAGATTCCAGAGTTATATGGTCAGACATGGAGTATTTCTGGTGTTTCTCGAGAAACGTTGACCCGATAGCCTCGTCCTGAAACTGTAACTCCCCGGACCCTTTGCATTGCAGACACAAATGAGATAAGGGCTATTCAGGATGGACAAAGTAGTTTTCATGGAACTTCTAGTGTCAAAGTACGGTATCGGTCCAACTGAAGAGAAATTCCGTGCTGTACTTGAATCAAGCCGCCCAACCACACCAACAGAGGTTAGCAGCTTCCTGGGGATGGTCAGCTTCAGTGCACCTTCTATTCCCAACTTTGCCACCATTGCAGAACCTCTACGAGCGATCTCTAGGCAGGGAGTACCCTTTGTATGGGACAGCGAGCAAGAAGCGTCATTTCAGGAACTGAAACAGCAGTTAGCCAAGGCGCCTGTTTTGGCATATTTTGACATACTCGAGTAATAACTGACGCAAGTCCGGTGGGCTAGGTGCAGTGCTGGTCCAGGAGAAGAACGCTGTGGGCAGAGCCGTCTGTTACGCCAGCAGGAGCCTTAACAGCGTAGAAAGGAGATATAGTCAGACAAAAAAAGAAGCGTTCGCACTAGTGCGGACGTGCGAATGGTTCATATCACACATAGCAAAGACACTCATAACACAATATAGGTTATGCATAAGGACGATATGCATACAATAGGTACAGTAAGGGAGCGGTTTGTGGGTTGAGTCACTTATCCCATGTCATATCTTCCATTATCATAAGTCACTAAGCGCATGAAATTTTGAATAGTCTATTTTAATAGAGTTACAGACGGAATAGTTGTTAGAAGTAACTAAAATGATTAGTAAGTAAGCCGTAAATATACGCTCCCCCTGTATTTCAGCTGAATTCGAATTTTATCTTACTTCATTCAGCTAAGCCTCATGCCATTCCCGTGAGAAGGGACAGAGTTTTTTTTTTTCATACAGACCGATCTAAACCTGTAAATAACCGTTTTGTTAGGAGTTGTATTAATTAATATTCTGATGCTGTCGCGCAACATACCCTCCAGGTGATAGAGGAGTACTCTATTTGCAAGCAATAAAACAAGGAAATTTCGCTGGAATACCTTTCACGATGGGCTACATCTTGACATCATATCAGTTAAGGTGCGGTTATCAACAACGCAAGCCCCAAACATGCATAGACGCAAGGGTTATATTTCGGTCAAGAACAACAATGAAATTGTGGACAATAATAGTTGTAACTTAATAGTTGTAACTTATTCTTTGCATTACTTTTGCACAGTACAGTGTGATGTAATACGATCAAACTAAAATAGTTATGTTGTAAGCTTCTGGTATGTTCTGGAAAAGCTTTGAAAATAAATATAAGAACCTGGTCGCGTAGTTGGAGTAGTTGCTGTTGTCGGGAGTGACGACCGACTGTTTGGAAAGCTTTACCAAGAGAGAGGACTGCGTAAAAGATAACAAATTTCAAGGAAGTTTGGAGAAGACTGTAAGTAAGATATAAAACTTCTCAATCCCCTACTGATTTTGCTGAGAATATACTCCTGCATGATAAAACCTGAATGATTGCTTATGTTTGCAAAGAAGAAGGATTATGGAAATAGTTCAGTTTTCCCTTTTGTTGTATCTTTCAAAGAAATGAAGGTTTGCCATAAATTAATTATGACATCTCTTGAAGTGGATTATCGCTGAACATTTCAAAGAAGCCCTATGTTTTTATTTTAACATTTGCGTTGTTAAATAGCCTTGACTCCCAATATATTTGCTTGATTAATCCTGAAAAAGCGTTTTTTATTATTCACTTGTTGCATTCGTCTTCTGGGTGTAGGCCATGGATTGATTTCGAGTTCTTTTTTCAAACACGATCGGCCGTCGATCGATCAACGACTTTTAAAAGGTTTTACGATCGGCCCTCCATTGGTCAACGGACTTTGTTTGACTTTGTTGCCGCGCGAGTGAACTAGTGAATAATCATAACGCTTTTTCATGGTAATCAAACAGATATCTTGGGAGTCAATAGCTATTTAACTACGAAACGTTAAATAGAAATGTTTTACAGCAGGTTTATACTCTACTGGGTAAAAGCCTTGCATGGTTTTCAAAGTCTTTTTAAACACGATCAGCCGTCAGGCAAATGAGAGATTGGGGAAGGTGAAACCAGCGCTTTCATTGTTTTCGAGTAGTTAGAATCTCTGATTAAATATACCAGGGCATTCAAATAAGCGTAGCTACCTTTAAGTGCACATGGGAGGTAGACTCACCCTTGGGGTACAAGGTCTTAGCATATAATAGTTCTGCTGTGCAACTTTAACATTTTTGCTATTGGGGAAATAAATCGCCAAGACGTTCCAGATATTTTCCAAGCGTTAGATAAGATAGGGCTTTCAAAACATCAGTTAAAATGGAACAGTTTAGTAGTTTGCGGCACTAGGTCGAAATCAGTGTATTAATAATGTAGGTGGAGCATGCATTCAGTTGAGATTTCTCTCTTACCAGACATTATCACAAGCCAAGCAGCTCAACAGAACAAAGGCTCGAGCACATACATGAAATTTGCATGACATATTAAATCCTAAGAGTGCAAAAGCTAAAATACTTCATATACTCGCTGCGGGAAAGAAAAAATATCTTCAAAAACTACACAGGTTTTTTTTTTTCTTCACGGGTAAAATAAACCATTGCAGTCTTAAGGAAAACAATTTATTACCTACAATAAAAAAAAAATTACTGATATATAGCTACTCCCCACAAATGCGGATCATATGTATTTTTCAGTTAAAGGTAAGACTCTAAGCAAGCAACAGAAAACTTTGAAACTAATGAAAGAAACACTGTTTTGTAATCACAGCCTATCTTTGTGTATCTCTGAGAAGTTAACTGCCATTCCTCTCCTATTTTGTGAATGATCAATATGAAACTTACAAGAGCGAATAAAGGGAGAAAAAGAAGATAACAGATTTTTGCTCTTGTTGTCTCTCTCAAGTAATTGGAGTTGCTTTCAACTCAACACATTAAATACACGACTCGATGAAAGGTCAAAAGCTCTTGTATGGCCATTAAAACATTAATTTATCTCTGAAGGGAGACACAACAACAATTGTGGCAAAAACGAATGAATAAAACGTGAAAGCAAAGCGCTAATTAATACGCTCGGAATAGTTTCCACTACTCAAAGATTACTTTCTGCTGAGCACTAAAGAACGCGGTCTGAAAGGGATCTAGAATCAAAGATTAAATCCGAAATATAATCTGAAATTAAACCTCTTGGCTGGATCCGTCTGCATGGGCGGTTGGCACATTATGCCATAGTGGCACAACCGTTAGCAATGGCGAACATAAACTTTCCTGTGTTTCACAATGAAAACAATTAAGCGCCAAAGCGCTCAAGAGATTTGCAACTGTAGGTTTAAAATCAGGCCTTTGATAGATCAGTTAAATGGAACAGCTCAGTTGTTTGCAGCATTTAATCGAAATCAGTTTTATCTAAGATGCGCTTTCAGTCAGCAAAATGTAAACGCACGTCCGGGATTTTGACTGCACTAGGATTTGTGCTTATTACTTGTCGCGTCTACGTTTGCTTTTATAATCCCTACGGGGTCTGAATACTTCGAAAAAAAATTGTTGTCTTCCTTGCCGCTGAATCATGAGTTATTCCTTTCCCACTAAATGCACGATTAGTACTTTAATTGAAAAAAATAAACAACAAGAAGGCATTACTCACGTAAAATATTCGTAAAGAAATACTTTTAAGTTTAAAAAATTCCATAGAGATTGTATAGAGTGTATCGGATGCAACTTCTTTTAAAAGTTAAACTATTTCAGATTACTCTGCGCATGTCACAGATAGGAAAGAGTGAAGGGTTGATGGGGAGAGGGGGCTCACTTACGATTCACTTTTCTTATTACTTGCCGTTTAGAAAAGGTACAAAAGGGGGCCTGGGAGCAGCATCATATTGTTCCTTGAGCCGCTAGACACTGTGAAAGTAGACTCAAGCAAAAACAGTTTCAGTCACATGTGTAAACTCCACGTTTAATTTCTTTTTTCTTCAGAGTTCCACAGCATCGTAAATCAGCCTCTCTACCTATATCGCTCCACGTCGCTTCGAAATTCTCTGAATCTTTTGCAAAAACCCTTCGCGAACTTTACAAACTAACTTAGATACCAACTTTTCGAAAACTAGAGTTCCAAAGTACTTATTCATAAAAAAAGAAACGAAAAAGGTCACGTGCACGTGAACTTGCTGGAACTCGCATTGCTGGAATTCACGTGCTACGTTCTTAAAATATTTTAGTGGGCAAACACAAATAAGACTCGACAGCGGCCCCGCAAACGTCAAGGCCAGTTGACACGTTTGCAAACCAGGAGAAGTGTCTGTCCTAGCCATCCAATGAACACAATTTAACAACGGGGCGGTGTAGCTCCGTACTAGAAGTCTTCACCTTGGCGGATCGCACTCTTGAATCTCGTCCTACAAAGACCTCAGTCCCACGACCCAAATTCCACTTGTTACGGGGAACATTCTCTTCCATGATGAGCACCAGATCTCCAGCTCTAACATTTCGTTGATCCTTGAGCCACTTTTCTCTTTCAGTCAAGGTCGGCAAATATTCGCTGATCCATCTTTTCCAAAAGATGTCGGTTAGGTATTGGACCTTTCTCCACTGCTTCTTTCCCAATTGGTCTTCCTTGACAAAAACCCCTGGAGGCAATCCGGTCACCTTCCTTTGCAGCAAGAAGTGGTTGGGGTTCAATGCTTCCAAATCGGCAGGGTCGTCTGAGGCTGCTACAATCGGGCGATTGTTCATGATGAATTCTACTTCGGTGAACAAAGTTGGCAGCGCGAATTCACTTAGCAATCTATCTCCTACGATAGCCTTCAAATGCCTCTTCGCACTCGGCACCAGCCTTTCCCAGACTCCGGACATGTGCGCCACTGTAGGAGGGTGGAAAGTCCACTTGACTCCTTTCTGCTGGAATTCTTGGTAGATCTTAATGTTGTTCCAGCCTTTGATTCCATCTTGCAATTCACGTTCCCCCCAACAAAGTTGGTCCCTCTGTCCGATCTGATTTCCTCGGGGGGTCCCCTTCGGCTGACAAACTGTCGCAAGGCCATAATGAAATAGTCAGTCTCCAATGACGGCACTAGCTCCAAGAAAACGGCTCGGGTTGTTAAACAAGTAAACAAGCATCCCCAGCGTTTTGCTGAACCGCGGCCCCATTTAACCATTAGTGGCCCGAAGAAATCGACGTGAAGGGTGGTTTGTACGGTTCTAATCTCTCTTTAGGCAAGGGGGTCATGATCTGCTTCATTGGTCTCTCATTCAACCGGCGACACTTGAAGCAATTTCTAATGATGATCTCGGCCAATCCTCTGCCTCCGAGTATCCAGAACATTTTCCTCGTCTGCGCCATGGTCTGCTCCTTACCAGCCTGGGCCAGACGTTCGTGACAGCAGCGAGCAATCAGCTGACTAACGTTGTGTTTCTTTGGGAGTATGATTGGGTGCTTTTCGTTGTAAGACAGTACAACTGCTTCCTCCAGCCGGCTGGAGTTCACAAGCCTGCTGGAGCTGGACTTCAGCCGGACCTCCAGCCTGGACTTCAGCTGGATCTCCAGCCGGCTGGACTTCACAAGCCTGCTGGAGCTCTTTACTTTCTTATTGGCCTTGAGATCTCTCAGTTCTTCAGCGAAACTTTGAGCCTGGACTAACCTCATGATTAGCTGGGTTGCTTCTTGTAGCTCCTCTGTGGTTAATGCTTGTACACTCGAAGAAGTTTTCCGGTTCCTTAGCCAATGGCTAAAGCGCACTAGCCAAGCGACGCAACATTGCAACTTCAACCACGAGCTATAGTAAGTCATTATCTTGTAAACAGGCTGGTCGCTCATTCATGGAGCTTCTGGGTCGAGTCCAGGGTCAGGATTTTCAGTCTTGATTGAATGAACTTGCACTTCATTCCAAACTTCTGGATCGTTTTGTAAGACTTCGCCAATCTCGGCTTCAGGCCAGTTCTCTTCTGATTCCCACAGATACTCTGGTCCCTTCCACCAACGATACTGATCAATCAATTTCCGGGGCTTCAAACCACAGGAAGCGTCGTCTGCTGAATTCAATTTTCCTGGGCAGTGTCTCCATTGGTCTGGACTGGTTATCTCACGAATCTCAGCAATTCTGTTGGCTACGTAGGTGTGAAAACGTTTGCTTTCATTTTTGATGTACTGCAAGGTAGTTTGAGAGTCGGTCCAGAACACCACTCTGTCAATCCTGTAAGTTAACTCCTCTCGACAAACTTGATAAATCCTCGCAGAAAGCGTCGCAGCCTGCAGCTCTAGTCTTGGTATTGAAATCGGCCTCACCGACATCGCCTTTGACTTGCCAATCAGGAAGGAGCACTAAATAGAACCATCTTCATAGACAAATCGCAGATAGGAGCACATGCCATATCCCTTATCTGACGCATCTGAGAACGGGTGAAGAGAAATTTCTTTGAACTCTCCGTGTCGCTGGAGATGGCATCTCGGAATCTGTACTTGCGTCAAAGTGGATAGCTCACACTTCCATAACTCCCAGTGAGCAAGCTCACTCTCTGGGATAGGATCATCCCATGCTAACTGTAATTTCCACGGTCGCTGCATAATTTTCTTTGCTTCCAACACAGCTGGACAGACAAAACCCATAGGATCGTAAAGGGAGCTAATAGCTGACAGGATCCCTCGTTTAGTGGCCTGTTTGTCGGATTTGAAGACCTCAAATTGGAAGACATCTTTCTCGACGTTCCACAAAACGCCCAGCGCCCGCTCAATAGGCAGCTCGTCCAAGTCCAGGTTTACAGTCGGCCGCGCCTGTTTATCTTCGGGTATGCTCGCTAACACTTCTCGGCTATTGCTCGTCCACTTAGTCAGACGAAATCCGCCCTTCTCCAGTAGGGCCATCAATTCGTGTGCCAGTGAAATCGCTTTGCTGGGTGTTTCTACGGCCTTCAACTGATCGTCAACGTAAAAATCCTCTTGGACGGACTTAACAGCTTCTTCACTAAAGATCTTCTTGTTATCGTCAGCGGTTCTTTTGAGGCAGTAGTTTGCGCAGCTTGGAGAATCTTTCGCGCCAAAAATGTGAGAGACCATCTGGTACTCCTCTGGGGGGTACGAAAGTCAGCGTCTTCCCACCATAAAAACCAGAGGGCGTCGGCATCCTCGGCAGGTACTTTCACCTGAAGGAACATAGATTGTATGTCTGCTGCAAGTACGATGCGCTCTTGTCTGAACCTCAGCAACACGCCAAGCAAACTGTTTGTTAAATCTGGTCCTCGATTCAGCTGATTGTTAAGAGAAACTCCATCATGTAATGCCGCGGCATCAAATACCACACGAATTTTTCCCGGTTTGTGTGGGTGGAAGACACCATGGTGTGGTAGATACCACGTCCTGGGGCTCCGAGCCGCAGCCTCGTCTTTCGTCAACTTTCTTGCATATCCTTTTGTCAAGAGGTCATCCATAAAGTTTCGGTACTTACAGCACAACTGCTCATCTGCGCATAGCCGTCTTCTCAGGGAACGAAGTCTAGCTACAGCCGTCATTCTGTTATTTGGCAACCAAGGACTCTCGTGCTTCCACAGCATTCCAACCTCGTAGTGGCCATCTACTAGGCGAGCGGAACTATTAAGCTTGCTTAAGGCTTCTCGATCCTGGACTGACATCCCTTTTCTACTACTGATGATCGAATCAATGTTCTCCAAACCAAGAAACTGACTCATTTGCTGGTCTAACGTCTCGTTGCCGTACCTCAGAAAGTTTACGTTTGCTTTGTTAAATTGGCTTCTAATGTTGCCATTAAGTGGACCCATAATAGCCAACCCAAATAGAGTACGAACCGCATATGGTTCTCCCACTCCTCCAACGCGAACTTCCTCGTGTATGTGAGCTTCAGGGACGTTTGCTCCAATTAGCAGCGTGACTTCTCCTCCACCAATCTCTGGAGGCGGTATATCATTTAAGTGCTCCCACTTCGTTAAGTCCTGCGGCCTAGACATGTTCACATGGAGGTGTTCAACAACCTTGACATCCTCAATCTCAATTCGATGGCCTTCTGGACCTTCCATCGATAAAACCGCCAGGTCTACTCTTCCCACACGTACTGTTGACTCCCCAGTCAAGGTACAAACTGCCAAGGACTCGAAATTCTTCACCCTCAACCTCAGCTTGCCGGCGGTAGATTTAGCGATAAACGACTCCTCGCTTCCCGTGTCAAGCAATGCCCACGTGCTCACTAAGTTCCCATTCTCTCCTTCCACTCTTACAGGGACCACTTGCAGAGCAATCTTCTGCGAGGTGAATGCTGTCGAACTGCACGTCTTGTAGGAGGCTAACTTGGCAAAATGTACCGTAATGCTTGTCGGGGTTTCACTTTCACAACCATTTGCCGTAATTACGTTCGCAGATACTCTAACCTGGTCCGGGTTTTGACCAGAAGAGGATGCCCTACCATCGCCTATCATCGTGTTGGCAGTTACTTCCTTAGTCTTGGCTTTGGCGGGGGGTTTCAACACAGTCCAATGCAGCGTTGTGCAAGAGGAAGTGATGTTTCTGTGGGCATAGGTTGCACTTCGATTTAGCAAAGCATTGAGAGTGGAAATGTCCCTTCCTCAGGCAGTTGAAACAAAGACCTCTACCTCGAACAAAGATTTGTCGCTGTCTTCCAGTCATGTTCTTAAATTTATCGCATTCGGCCAACTTGTGGGATGCCCCACAGTTTATAAATTTAACTGGATGGCCTGTACCTCGTGGACCATTCCGGCCAGGCAGAGAAAGCTGCGTTGCTAGCGTAGTCACTCTACCGTCAGTTCTGCTGGGAGGGGGCACTCTCGAATTTCTCTTGGCAGATACATTAGCGGCTCTGCTCGTTTAGCCAATTCGTCCGAAGATTGGATCATTTACAGGATCTGCGCGTTTCTCTATGAACTCCACCAGGTCTTTAAAGCTTGGCAACATCCCTCACTCGCGGATCCGTTGCACTTCATCTGTCCATCTAGCCTGCTGGACAGTAGGCAGTTTGCTGCACATTTTCCCCAGGTTAGAGAGGTTCATTTCTGACAGGGCGTTTATTTCTTTTAGGGTCTCGTACAAGGTCCTGCTACAATCTGCAAACTCTCTCAGGCCTTCTTTGTCACTGTTTGAAATGTTTGGTCCTTCAATTAAAGCGTCAACACATGCTTTGGTTATCATGTGAGGCTGGCCAAATCTTGGCTCCAGTAATCGCATAGCTTTCTTGAATCCACCAGGCGTGCCCTCGAAACCTGCCACCGTCCTTTTTGCCTTTCCCTCGAGAAACTGCAACAAACGGGTCATCTGTTGTTCATCAGACAGATTCTGAGACTCCACCATCAGATGGAAACGTGTTGTAAATTTCAAGAACTCACATGGATCTCCGGAAAACTTCATCACCTCCAGGGGAGCTCACGCCCGTAGCAATCAGATTCATGTTAGCGACAGCTCCCTCGAGAACACTAGCACGGTCAGTTTTAATAAGCTTGGATGTAGCTTCACATTCACTGTTTGGCTGAGGGAAAGGAGGAGCCCTTGGATTCAACGTTGATCTTGGGACTTCCTCAAGAATTCTCGGAGCTGGAACGATGGTACACGGCTAAGCCTCTTTCGGGCAGGACTCAGGAATAAATGGTTCAAGCTTCTCCATCACTCGCGGATCAGAGTACTGTACTACCTCCTCCAACGTAACCGGCTTAGTAGATGCTTCATCGATGATGAGCACTCCTTTAGACCCTTCGCTTCCCTTGTCTGAATCCAAATGTTCATAGAAACGTGTCCTTATCCGAGCTAAATCGGCTTCGTCCTCGGCGTCAGCTATTTCATTTTCTAACAGTAACAGCTGCTGTTTCAACTTTCTCTCTCTTTAATTGCGTCAATTTCGCTTCGGCCAGAACGCTTTCCACCGCGGCATTCTCACGTGATCTTGCACCACGATTTGAACTACGACCTGAACGTCTCGATTTTCGACAACAGTCGAAACAGAACTTTTTGCATCTCCAGGAAGACTAACACACTTTTCGGAAACACCTGGCTCCTTAGCTGAGAGCACGCTGCTTTCTGTTACTCCACTCTGAAGTTCTGCACGGGCAAGGAACTGCTCAATTACAAAGCTGTATCTTTCGAACACTCGCGTCTGATCATTGAAGCGATCTATTTAATTCGATCTTTCACTTTCCCCCGGTAAATGGCTTATAATTTCATTGTACACGAAACAACACCGCGCCCATTGATCCTGTAAACGACGACTCAGCTCCGTTACTTGTAACACGATAATCCTTGAGCACTTCGTCTAAACGGCCAAAAATCTTTGTCATCTCACCGAGGTGACAAGCTTTCGACCTTTTCCAGACCGTAATTCTCTCTTGTGGCACTCCTTGTTCCCGAACGTCGTCGCTGTCAACCAAACTGAGCGACTCCATACGCAGAAATTATTTATTCATCTGCAGAATTTCGCAGAATCTACAGAATTTCGAAGAATTGTAAACTCCACGTTTAATGTCTTTTTTCTTCAGAGTTCCACAGCGTCGTAAATCAGCCTCAGCAAACCTTGCGTACAAAGGACGTTGATGATAAGTAGAATCTGCGGAGTCATCTCACACATTTCAACCTCACGAGTATGTATAAACTATAAGGAGACTATGAATGTAAAGAGGAAGGGAGCTCGATAAGATCTTTAATCCCACGCCTTTTCACCTCACCCGTTTTCAATGGGTACAACAAGAAGCATTTTGCCTTTTTTTCTTGCATAGCAACACCAAATTGCTTCCACTTTAAATATAGCGCATATTTACTTGTGCTCATCAATAGCACCAGAACGCAGACAAACAAATAATCAGCACTTCTAGCAGTTTGTTAGTCATTTGAACGTTAGAATCGCGAGATGAACAAGAAAGAGATTACCCTACAGCCTGTCAGCCAGTAGTTGTCTTGCCTTTTCTGTGAGACAACGTGCATAAACCAATACGATATCCTGTAAGTACATCGTTGTTCACTGAATCACTTTAGCGTCATTCAAGATTCCAGATACGTTAAAATACAAAGGGTGAAGTAGGTCGTTTTTACACCCCTTAAAAGCTACACGCTTTACCCTATTCAAGAAAATCATCCCTCCCATTTCCATTAAAAACCACTATTTTACAAAAGCATTTGAATTGTTGATATCCAATTCATGTGTGCGATCTCGGCTTTAGAATGATACTTGAAAGACTTTGTCAGAACACTCCTAAATAGGAGAGATTAATATCGCCTATAAGTTTTTTGAAGAAATGCAGACCGGCCAGGTTTAAAGGAAAGGAATTAGAAGTCAGCAGAGTCTGTATAGCCAAGTTATCCATTCTGGCTTGGTGACCATTTATGAACCTCACGGAGGTTATGCATGCAAAGACAGAGGGGGTTAGTGTATGATTTTAAGTAAGTAACCTTTGACTGTGAAACTACTGATCCGTGGTAAACTCACGTAAGCGGGACTTTGAAATTTATGTTGAAATACTCCAAGATTAAAATAACTATTAAGTCAACTATCAGATATGATAACAAGAGAGCGGAACCCAGCAATTCTCAGCTTTTTCTTCGTTACCGAAAGAACCCAGTTAAATGTAGCGCATGCGTAGTAAGTAAAAATATTGCGATTGAATGGAAAATTGCTTTCTCGGAAATATGCCTATTTCTTGAGAACTACTCATTAGAATTTCATGAAATTTGGCACGAAAGTACTTTAGGAAATAAGAAACTGAAGTAGTGAAAAAAATTGATTTTAAACAAAGGAAATTGTAGAAAATCGACTGAACCTTCGACAAGGGATAATTAAAGATTTCTCTGTTAAATTTTTAGCAAAATGGTGTTAACTTGTGAGTATCGTCACAAGCTCGTTGGATGCAAATTATAAAGAAAATCGAATGACTAGATTTTCCAAAGAAACAAAACCGATTCTAATTGCCTGTTTATGTTTGTGTAAGAGCTACAGATTGTTCTTTGGTCGTCAGGTACTATTCTTTATTTTTTCTAGGTGCAGTTCCATAAAAAAGAAAAAATCGATAAAAGGTGGTCAAATTCGGATGCAGGTATAGACTTTCAATTCTCTGGCTTTTAATCCTATTTGGTGCCACGGATGTCATTGTTCATTTCAGAAGAAAAAAAGGATTTCAATTTGAAAATGCCGATTTTTGGAAAGTACTTCTTCGCACTAAAATGCTTTTAGCTCAAATGAATAGCCAGTTAGGACAATGCAAGCAAGGAGCTTTTGCTATAAGTAAACTTTTTCTAGATCGTACTTTCCCTTTAACGTCAATGTATTAAATCAGAAGAATGCATAGTTTTTTTCTGACCATAAGCCTCCACTAGGTGTTGTTAAAAAAAAAAAAACACTAAGTATATCCTCCCCGTCCAAGTGTGTATTATTTACGCGAATAAAAGTTGACACTAATGTCCATTATGAATAATTACTAATACATTTTACGATCAAGGGAGATCCGAGGACAAAATGCATATAACATACAAAGAAACAGTAACTTTGGTATACATTTGCAGACCTTAATTGAGGATCTCAGTGGAGTTAGCCGTCATTCATCAAATGGCCACAATATCAATCTTCAACCGTCAAAAATGCAATATTTTTACTGTCAACCGTCAAATAAGCAAGCGAACTTTAGCCGTCAAATGTCTCAGACATCCTAACTAAGATCTAAACGATTGCCTAAATAAGGGCCAAGCTCTGTTGCTCAGTTAGCCGTCAACCATCAAATGCTCAAAGTATTAACCTTCAACCGTCAAAAATGCAATATTCTTACGGTCAACCGTCAAATAAGCAAGCCAATTTTAGCCGTCAAACGTCTATGATATCCTAAGAACTAAACGATTGCCTTAATAAGGGTCAAGTTCTGTTGCTCATAAATAAAAATTTCGATATATTACAAAAAACACGTTTATGTAAGTTCTTTAACTTCTAGTCGCGAGTAAAATTGGTTAGCGACAGAACTGACTTCATGTGTGCAAACACTTCCGGTATCGTAAAACGTTGGTCATTTATCAATAAAAGGTGATATGAATTAATAGTTCTTTACAAACGCGTCATTATGAAAAATTATAGCCAAATTTCGCGTGTTAAGCTCGTTTTATAAACGACATTCCCAAACATTAACCGTCAACCATCAAATAACCCAAAATTTAACAGTCAACCGTCTAAAGGGCTTATTTTTGACTGTAAACCGTCAACGTGAACCCCCCTCCGATTGAGACCCTTTTAATTTGACCGTGTTACTAGTGCTGATGTTGTTGATCATGTATAGAAAGATGGTTTAATTAGTTAACGTCATAGAATGTGCTATAAAAATAAAATGAAAAAACACGAACCTGAATCAGTATCGCTGAGTGTATTTACTTTAATCATTCAAACATACAAAGTAACTCTGTGAAGTCGCTTCAGTAGCATGTTAAGATTGTCTGTTAATAAACATTTCTATGATGACCATGATCTATTACTGCAGATAGTTACCTGCTTCGCTCCTTTCAAGCTCTGAAAAAAAAACAAAGAGAGGAATTACTATCAAGTACGAAATAAAAACAAAATGGAAAAAAAAGGATAAGGTTTGCAAAATCATCTCAGTCCCTTACTGATAAGCTGACTAGGTGTATAATGTATCATTCTTTCTAAGCATTAGCTCCCGCGAAGTGTTTTTATAATGAAACACCAACTTAGCTGAAAAAATATCTCCGAACTCCAAGTTTCTTTTATTTACGGGAATAAAAGTTAATAGACCATATTTGATTTTTTTAATAATTTTTATTTATTTATTAATATGGTTAATTACATGGGATATCTATCGCAGAAAATATTTGTCGCTGCAACAACGCTATCTTCGCTGTAACAACAAAACCAACGCATAATACGATAAATGAAAATCTGAACACAAAATGTAGAGCTCATATGACATACAATGAGACAGTATCTTTTGTAGACATTTGTAGAGCTTAATTGAGGATCCCAAAGGAGTTAGCCGTCAACCATCAAATGGCCGCAATATCAACCTTCAACCGTCAAAAAGGCAATAGTTTTACCGTCAATCGTCAAATAAGCAAGCCAATTTTAGCCGCCAAATGTCTCAAATATCCTAACTAAGAACTAAACGATTGCCTTAATAAGGATCAAGTTCTGTTGCTCATAATCAAAAATTTTGAGATATCACAAAAACACATTTATGCAAGTCCTTTAACTTCTAGTCGCGAGTAAAACTGGTTAGCGACAGAACTGAATTCCGGAGTGGAAACATATACACCTAATTGCAATAAAGTTGTCATAGAAAAAAGCAAAAAGCAATCAAAGGCTCTGTGAGCCAACGCGTGAATTGGATAAGCCAATGTAATTTCTGTCGTCAATAGAAATGGGTATTTGATTTCCATACTAGGGTATGAATCGTTAGACTGGTAAATGAACATTGTGAGGAATATGATGTGAAATTAAATTAGGCCTCAAAGACAGAAAATATGGCCTGATTAGGATTTAGCGTAAGACAATTACTGTTCCAGATTTTACTGCAAAGGTTTGTGGAAAGAAAGTTCAAAAGGGTGCTGTTTCTTTTATCACAAAACTATTGTTCCAATATTGAGCTCAGTAATTACTTGCGATGTAAGTATAGGGATAGGCATGTAAAAGCTTTTGCGCTGGATGGAACGCACGGACATAAGGATAAGCATATATGCATAAGATTATCAAAACCTTGCCTTCTTTTTATGGTTACACTGTCTACTTAAGATGTTGGTTGACATGACCGTAAGGATAAACATAAGCGAAAGACTTTCCGGCAATCAGCAAGCACTATACTGCTGATGCCAACCATGTCCCTATTTAACATAACATCCACTGAGCGCTTGTGCTCATGTTTATATATGTTGCAGTTGTGCCCACCTGCGCATTACCTTGTTATGTTTATGGTTTCACCCCAACACTATTCTTAGCAACAAAGGTCGCCATTCCGTTTGTTTATCACTCGCCAAAAACTATCAAATGCATTCAAAAGCCTAGAATAGAAAAAAGTTTACAAGAATCGACCAACCGAGCGAGAGAGCGAGCGACATTCATCACATCATATCTACAACTCGCTCTTGCGCATGCGCAAGAGCGAGTTAAAAAAGGCGAAAAGAAAGCAATCTCTAGTAGTCTCTTTCAAGTATGGAGGAGTTGCTATAAACTAATCACATTTAATACACGATTCGATGTAAGGTAGAGAGATCTTACATGTCCATCAAAAGATTCATCTTATGTGGCGTCTCGTGAATTGGATAAGCCAATGCAATTTACGTGTCGTGAATAAACATTGATGTTTGATTTCCATACCGCTAAGGTATGAATCGTTCTAAGAAGTGTTGGACTCGGGTAAATGAGCGTTTTGAGGAGTCTAATGTGAAATTAAATTAGGCCTCAGAGAGAAAATATGGTCTGAGTAGGAGTTAGTGTAAGGTAATCACTGTTCCAAGATTTTACCGTAAAGGTTTGTGGAAAGAAAGTTCAAAAGAGTGCTGTTTTTTTTATCGAAAAACTATTGTTGCAATGTTCAGCTAGGCATTTACTTGCGATATAAGCATAGGAATAAGCATATAAAAGCTAATATGCGCTGATGGGACACTCAGGATAAGCATATATGCATAAGATTATCAAAAGGTTGCGTTCTTTTTATGCCTATGCTGTCTAGTCAGTCACGCCGTAGATGGCCTTGTGTTACTGCCACAATCATAGTAACTTTCCCTGTTACGAAGGAGTGGTTGGATCAAATCTGCAGCGCGAAAGTAAATTTTTCGTTTTGCCTAACCACCTGTAGCCGCCCGAACCGCGCGATTAGATCGCGCGGGAACGCTTTTCCCCCTACCTCCCCTACTGAACAGAATTTTCTCCTCAAAGTTCCTCTATAGTTTGGAAATAATAAACCAATCAGAATCAGTCGTTTTCACATATATTTTGATGGCTTTAGGGGGTACTAGAGGGGCATCATTCTGTGCGTTCATACAAAATGATCAAATTTGAAAATATGGCGTCCGCGCGGCCGACCTTCAAAGTTTTCTAGTCAGATTTTTCGTTCCTTTGCGATGGAGTTAGACCTTGTGGAACTCAGAATATAAAGTAGCAATGCTACAGAATACTCTCCATGGAAAATAATGGATATCAAGTTCTTAAAGGTGACAGAATAAGCTCTCGAGTCTACGACAGTACGATTCTCTCTTAAGCACTGCGAATTGTGGACGTAAATTGGAAACCGAACTTTCGCACTTTAAGCAGGGCCAAGCGAAAATTTGACGATTCCATGGCCCGGTGAATATCATGTTCGAGTAACAATGTGTTCAAAAAGTATAGTTTGATAGAAGATCTTCGTAGTTTTTCAGAATTTTCGACATAACGCTGCGCAATTTTCTGGCCATCAAGTCAAGTGAACAACAACCTAAGCATGATAAATTTTACCGCGCGGGCTTTGTACACGTAAGAAATTCGTACGTTTTTCGCCTACAACAGCAAATCAAGAACTGAATAAAACTGTCGTCTCGAAATATTACTAGGTCATTTTCGTCTTGCTTCCTACTGACAGATTCCATAAAACTTGAGATCTCTTCGCTCAGGGACAAATTTGCATAGTCCTTTTGAAATATGACCCGCGTACCTATTTGCACACATACGCAACCTATCGCTTAATAATAACCGCCTCCCGGTTAGCTCAATGGATAGAGCGCTGGACTGTTATGCGGGAGGTCGAGGGTTTGAGCCCCGGCCGGACCAACACTCAGGGTCTTCAAATAATTGAGAAGAATTTGCTACCTTTCTATAACATCAAGAAATAGTTAGATATTCTAGTCTTCTCGGATAGGGACGAATAAATGGAGGTCCCGTCTCCTGCAGGGTTAGGGTAGGAGACGTTAATTTCCCACACACGGGATTACTGTGTGAGGGATGTCCTCCCCTGTGGTGGGATGGGTGGGATATTGGGCGCACTTAATTTGGAGCCTCGCTCTGTTGTGCGGCCCTCGCCATACTCTGCTGAAAGTGATTAAATAGCTTAACTTTCTTTCTTTGTCTTCGTTTTTTCTTTTTCGGACACAATAATCATTTTCCTACAGATATACACTCAAAAATAGAAGCATTGACACCATAAATGAAATATATGCTGCAAGAGACAAAAGTGTAATCGGAGATTGGTCAAACTTTAATTCACGGATGAAAAATGTATAAATTGAACTCTTTTAAGATTATCATTAGCTTGTTTTTCAACCCCAGCATTATTCTTATCAACAAAGGTCGCATTCGTTTGTTTATTACTCGCCAAAAACTATCAAATACACTCAAAAGCCTCAAATCGAAAAAAAGTTTACAGGAATCGGCCAATCAAGTGAGCGGACGAGTGCTAATCTTCACATCATATCTACAACTCGCGCATGTGCGTAATTCACGAGTTAAAAAGGATCTGAGGGATTCAAGTCACTGAGCGTATTTTAATTCGCTAACACTTGAATGCGTCATCTCACGTATAATGGACTTAAAAACCAAAGTTTAAATAATCCAAAATTAAAATAACAAAACGTTTGTAGAGAAAATAAATAGATTTCAAATACCTGACTGCATATCACACATGGGAAAGACACTCATAACACAATACAGGTTATGCATAACGACGATATGCATACAACAGGTACAGTAAGGGAGCGGTTTGTGGGTTGAGTCACTTATCCCATATCATATCTTCCATTATCATAAGTCACTAAGCGCATGAAATTTTGAATAGTCTATAATAATAGAGTTACAGACGGAATAGTTGTTATAAGTAACTAAAATTATTAGTAGGTAAGCCGTAAATATACGCTCCACCTGTATTTCAGCTGAATTCAAATTGTATCTTACTTCATTCAGCTAAGCCTCATGCCATTCTCGTGACAAGGGACACAGTTTTTTTTTTTCATACAGACCGATCTAGACCCGTAAATAACCGTTCTGTTAGGAGTTGTATTAATTAATATTTCTGAGGCTGTCGCGCAACATACCCTGCAGGTGATAGAGGAGTACTCCATTTGCAAGCAATAAATAAAGGAAATTTCATTGGAATCCCTTTCACAATGGGCTGCATCTTGACATCATATCAGTTAAGGTGCGGTTATCAACAACGCAAGCCCCAAACATGCATTGACGCAAGGGTTAAATTTCGGTCACGAACAACAATGAAATTTCGGAGAATAATAGTTGTAACTTAAGAGTTGTAACTTATTCTTTGCGTTACTTTTGCACAGTACTGTATGATGTAATAGGATCAAACTAACATAGTTATGTTGTAAGCTTCTAGTATGTTCTGGAAAAGCTTTTTAAATAAATATAAGAACCTGGTCGCGTAGTTGGAGTAGTTGCTGTTGTCGGGAGTGATGACCGACTGTTTGGAAAGCTATACCAAGAGAGAGGACTTCGTAAATGATCGTAAATTTCAAGGAAGTTTGGAGAAAACTGTGAGTAAGATATAAATCATCTCAATCCCCTACTGATTTTCCTGAGAATATATTCCTGCATGATAAAACCTGAATGATTACTTATGATTACTTATGATTACTTATGTTTGCAAAGAAGACGGATTATGGAAATAGCTCAGTTTTCCCTTTTGTTGTATCTCTCAGAGAAATCAAGGTTTGCCATAAATTAATCAGGACATCTCTTGAAGTGGATTATTGCTGAACATTTCAAAGAAGCCCTATGTTTTTATTTTAACATTTGCGTTGTTAAATAGCCTTGACTCCTAATATATTTGCTTAACTAAGCCTGAAGAAGCGTTTTTTATTATTCACTTGTTGCACTCGTCTTCTGGGTGTAGGCCAAGGATTGATTACGAGTTTTTTTTTCAAACACGATTGGCCGTCGATCCATCAACGACTTTTAAAAGGTTTTACGATCGGCCCTCTATCGGTCAACGGACTTTGTTTGACTTTGTTGCCGCGCGAGTGAACAAGTGAATAATTATAACGCTTTTTCATGGTAATCAAACAGATATCTTTGGAGTCAATAGCTATTTAACTACGGAACGTTAAATAGAAATGTTTTACAGCAGGTTTATTCTCTACTGGGTAAAAGCCTTGCATGGTTTTCAAAGTCTTTTTAAACACGATCAGCCGTCAGGGAAATGAGAGATTGGGGAAAGTGAAACCAGCGCTTTCATTGTTTTCGAGCAGTTAGAATCTCTGATTAAAAATACCAGGGCATTCAAATAAGCGTAGCTAGCTTTAAGTGCACATGGGAGGTTGACTAACCCTTGGGGTACAAGGTCTTAGGATAAAATAGTTCTGCTGTGCAACTTTAACATTTTTCCCTTTGGGGAAATAAATCGCCAAAACGTTCCAGATATTTTCCAAGCGTTAGATAAGATAAGGCTTTCAAAACATCAGTTAAAATGGAACAGTTTAGTAGTTTGCGGCACTAGGTCGAAATCAGTGTATTAATATTGTAGGTGGCGCATGCATTCAGTTGAGATTTCTCTCCCACCAGACATCATCACAAGCCAAGCAGCTCAACAGAACAAAGGCTCGAGCACATGCATGAAATTTGCATGACATATTAAATCCTAAGAGTGCAAATGATAAAATATTTTACATACTCGCTATGGGAAAGAAAAAATATATTCAAAAACTACACAGGGTTTTTTTTTCTTCACGGGTAAAATAAAGCATTGCAGTCTTAAGAAAAACAATTTTTTACCAACGATAAAAAAAAAAAATAATAAAAAAAAATTACTGATATTTAGCTACTCCCCACAAATGCGGATCATATGTATTTTCTCAGTTAAAGATAAGACTCTGAGCCAGCAACAGAAAACTTTGAAACTAATGAAAGAAACACTGTTCTGTAATCACAGCCTATCTTTGTGTATCTCTGAGAAGTTAACTGCCATTTCTCTCCTATTTTTTGAATGATCAATATTAAACTTACAAGAGCGAATAAAGGGAGAAAAAGAAGATAACAGATTTTTGCTCTTGTTGTCTCTCTCAAGTAATTAGGAGTTGCTTTCAACTAAACACATTAAATAAACGATTCGATGAAAGGTCAAGAGCTCTTGTATGGCCATTAAAACATTAAAACATTAATTTATCTCTGAAGGGAGACACAACAACAATTGTGGCAAAACGAATGAATACAACGTAAAAAACAAAGCGCTAATTAATACGCTCGAAATAGTTTCCACTACTCGAAGATTACTTTCTGCTGTGCACTAAAGAACGCGGTCTGAAAGGGATCTAGAATCAAAGATTAAATCCGAAATATAATCTGAAATTAAACCTCTTGGCTGGATCCGTCTGCATGGGCGGTTGGCAAATTATGCCATAGTGGCACAACCGTTAGCTATGGCGAAAATAAACTTTTCTGTGTTTCACAATGAAAAAAATTAAGCGCCAAAGCGCTCAAGAGACTTGCAACTGCAGGTTTAAAGTCAGGCTTTTGATAGATCAGTTAAATGGAACAGCTCAGTTGTTTGCATCATTTAATCGAAATCAGTGTCATCTAAGATGCGCTTTCGGTCAGCAAAATATAAACGCACGTCCGGGATTTTGACTGCACTATGATTTGTGCACTCAGCTTATTACTTGTCGCGTCTACGTTTGCTTTTCTAATCCCTACGAGGTCTGAATACTTCGAAAAAAAATTATTGTCTTACTTGCCGCTGAATCATGAGTTATTCCTTTCCCACTAAGTGCACGATTAGTACTTTAATTGCAAAAATAAACAACAAGAAGGCATTACTCACGTAAAATATTCGTAAAGAAATACTTTTAAGTTTAAAAAAATTCCATAGAGATTGTATAGAGTGTATCGGATGCAACTTCTTTTGAAAGTTAAACTATTTCAAATTACTATGCGCATGTCACAGATAGAAAAGAGTGAAGGTTTGATGGATCACGTACGTGCGTACGTGCCCTCTGTCATGCATGCTATCACGAAAATACTATATGATCAAATTTGAAAATATGGCGTCCTCGTCGCCGACCCTCAAATATTTCAGGTCTGACTTTTCGTTCATTTGCGATCGAGTTAGACCTTGTGGAACTCAGAATGTAAAGTAACAATGCTATAGAATACTCTGCTTGGAAAAGAATGGATATCAAGGTCTTAAAGGTGACAAAATCAGCTCTCGAGTCAACGACACTACGATTCTCTAAGGCGACGCGAATTATGGACGTAAGGTGAAAATCGAACTTTCGGACTACAAGCAGGGCCTAGCGACAATTTGACGATTCGATGGCCCGGTGAATATTATGTTCGAGTAACAATGAGTTGAAAAAGTATTGTTTAATAGGAGATTTTGCGTCAAATCGAGGTTTTTCCAGAATTTTCAACATAACGCTGCGCAATTTCTGGCCTTGAAGGCAAGTAAACAATGATCTAAGCATGATGAATTTTACCGCGTGGGCTTTGTACACGTAAGAAATTCGTTCGTTTTTCGCTTATAACAGCAAATCAAAAACTTTTTTGAATAAATCTGTCGTCCCGAAATATTTCTTGGCCATTTTTGTCTTGCTTCCTATTGCTAGATTCCATGGAACTTGAGATCTCTTCACTCACGGACAAATTCGCATATTCCATTTTGAAATGTGATCCACATGCACATTTGCACACATGCGAAAATATTTAGCAATATTTATCTTTCATCTTGATTTTTGAGTTAAAACGTAACATGTACCTATCGCATTTTTCGTTGGAAATAAGTTCTTTAATTAGTCTTCTTTCACTGGAGCTTGTTTTTCGGAAAAGATAATTTTTAAACATTTACTGCGCATTGTGTTTGCTTTCTTGGTTTCTGCAAAATTTTGACTTTTCACAGGCACGAGTGAAAACTGTTACCTTCAAATATATACCTGGAAATTTCTGACAATTATGTAGGCGCGGAAGAAAATTTAGTGGTGAACAATAAAAACAATAGAGTGTTTATGTCTCGGAACTATCGATGTGATAGTTGCCCCTTGGAAATTTGATGTTCTTAAAACTATCATATCTGCCCTCGAAGCTTCGCTTCTTGGGCAAATATGCGGGGCAACTATTAGCCGATAGTTCCGAGACAGAAACACTGTATTGTTTAAATCGTTAAATTTCGGTCAGTAAACAGACTCGTCACCAGGCAAGAATAAATTTTCTTTGAGCAGGAATACAGGTTCTTCATGACAGAATTTGAAACAGGATCTTTGCGGAGATGACCCCTCATACCATTTTGCCCTCTGTTTAGCTTTTTTAATTAACATTCAACTTTCCCGCGAAAACAAACAAAATGGCTGCGTCAGGCTGCGAGGAGCTTGGATCCGATACGAGTGATTTGAATTGTGGATAGATCATAACAACTGTTCGATATAACAACATACGTACTGCATATAACGACAAACGTACTGCATATAACGACAAACGTACTGCATATAACGACAAACTTACTGCATATAACGACAAACGTACTACATATAACGACAAACGTACTGCATATAACAACAATCGCATTGCATATAACGACAACCGTACGGCATATAACGACAAATGTACTGCACATAAAGACAAATGTACTGCATATAACGACTAGCGCACTGCATACAACGACAATCGTACTGCATGTAACGATAATTGTACTGCATATAACAACAAAAGCATAGCTTATAATAAAGAGAATTGACATAAGACAGTCCTGGCGTTCCATAATAAATTAACAGTTCTTTACAAACGCGTCATTATGGAAAATTATAGCCAAATTTCGAATGTTAAGCTCGTTTTCTAAACGAAATTCCCAAAAATTAACCGTCAACCATCAAATAACCCAAAATTTAACAGTCAACCGTTCAAAGGGCTTATTGTTAACCGTCAACCGTCAACGTGAAACCCCCCTCCCATTGAGGCCCTTTTAATTTGACCGTGTTACTATTATTGATGTTGTTGATCACGTATAGAAAGATGGTTTAATTAGCTAGTGTAATAGCATGAGCAATAAGAATAAAATGAAAAAACAGGAGCCTGAATCAGTATCCCTGAGTGCATTTACTTTAATCAAACATACATAGTAACTCTGTGAAGTCGCCTCAGTCCATCTGATAATAAAAATTTCTGTGATAATGTATATATGAAAAAAAGATAACGTTTGCGAAATTGTCTCTGTCATTTACTGATTGCCTGACCACCGTATAATGCATCATTCTTTCAAAGCATTTAACTTCTAGTCGCGAGTAAAATTGGTAAGGGACAGAACTGACTTCCGATGTGGAAACACTTCCGGTACCGTAAAACCTTTGGTCATTTATCAATAAAAGGTCACGCAAATTAAAAGTTCTTTACAAATGCGTCATCATGAAATATTTATATCCAAATTTCGCGTGTTAAGCTCGTTTTATAAACGACATTCCCAAAAATTAACCGTCAACCATCAAATAACCCAGAATTTAACAGTCAACCGTCCAAAGGGCTTATTGTTAATCGTCAACCGTCAACGTGAAACCCCCCTCCCATTGAGATCCTTTTAATTTGACCGTGTTACTATTCTTGATGTTGTTGATGATGTATAGAAACATGGTTTAATTAGTAAAGTAATAGAAGTGCAATAAAAACGAAATGAAAAAACATGAACCTTAATCAGTATCACTGAGTGTATTTACTTTAATCAAACATACAGAGTAACTCTGTGAAGTCGCTTCAGTAGCATATTAAGATTGTCTGATAATAAAATTTCTATAATGAGCATGATCTATTACTGCAGAAACTTACCTTCTAATTTCCTCTGTATCGCTGAAAATAAAACAAAGAGAAGAATTACTATCAAGTAATGAAAAGAATAAGGTTTGCAAAATCCTCTCAGTCCCTTACTGATTGGCTGACCAGCTGTATAATGCATCATTCTTTCAAAGCATTTAACTTCTAGTCGCGAGTTAAATTGGTTAGCGACAGAACTGACTTCCGCTATGGAAACACTTCCGGTGTCGTAAAACGTTGGCCATTTATTAATAAAAGGTGATATGAATTAAAAGTTCTTTACAATTCGTCATTATGACCCATTATAGTCAAATTTCGCGATTTACACTCGTTTCATAAACGACACTCCCAAAAATTAACCGTCAACCATCAAGTGACCTAAAATTTAACCGTCAACCGTGAACGTCAATTCCCTTCCCATTGAGACCGTCTTAATTTGACCTTGTTACTGCTGTTGAAGATGTTGTTGTTCATGAGTAGAAAGATGGTTTAATCAGTTAATTTCATAGAATGTGCAATAAGAATAAAATGAAAAAAGATGAAACTGAATCAGTATCCCTGAGTGCATTTACTTTAATCAAACATACATAGTAACTCTGTGAAGTCGCCTCAGTCCATCTGATAATAAAAATTTCTGTGATAATGTATATATGAAAAAAAGATAACGTTTGCGAAATTGTCTCTGTCATTTACTGATTGCCTGACCACCGTATAATGCATCATTCTTTCCAAGCATTTAACTTCTAGTCGCGAGTAAAATTGGTAAGGGACAGAACTGACTTCCGATGTGAAAACACTTCCGGTACCGTAAAACCTTTGGTCATTTATCAATAAAAGGTCACGCAAATTAAAAGTTCTTTACAAATGCGTCATCATGAAAAATTTATATCCAAATTTCGCGTGTTAAGCTCGTTTTATAAACGACATTCCCAAAAATTAACCGTCAACCATCAAATAACCCAGAATTTAACAGTCAACCGTCCAAAGGGCTTATTGTTAATCGTCAACCGTCAACGTGAAACCCCCCTCCCATTGAGATCCTTTTAATTTGACCGTGTTACTATTCTTGATGTTGTTGATGATGTATAGAAACATGGTTTAATTAGTAAAGTAATAGAAGTGCAATAAAAACGAAACGAAAAAACATGAACCTTAATCAGTATCACTGAGTGTATTTACTTTAATCAAACATACAGAGTAACTCTGTGAAGTCGCTTCAGTAGCATATTAAGATTGTCTGATGATAAAATTTCTATAATGAGCATGATCTATTACTGCAGAAACTTACCTTCTAATCTCCTCTGTATCGCTGAAAATAAAACAAAGAGAAGAATTACTATCAAGTAATGAAAAGAATAAGGTTTGCAAAATCCTCTCAGTCCCTTACTGATTGGCTGACCAGCTGTATAATGCATCATTCTTTCAAAGCATTTAACTTCTAGTCGCGAGTTAAATTGGTTAGCGACAGAACTGACTTCCGCTATGGAAACACTTCCGGTGTCGTAAAACGTTGGCCATTTATTAATAAAAGGTGATATGAATTAAAAGTTCTTTACAATTCGTCATTATGACCCATTATAGTCAAATTTCGCGATTTAAACTCGTTTTATAAACGACACTCCCAAAAATTAACCGTCAACCATCAAGTGACCTAAAATTTAACCGTCAACCGTGAACGTCAATTCCCTTCCCATTGAGACCGTCTTAATTTGACCTTGTTACTGCTGTTGAAGATGTTGTTGTTCATGAGTAGAAAGATGGTTTAATCAGTTAATTTCATAGAATGTGCAATAAGAATAAAATGAAAAAAGATGAAACTGAATCAGTATCACTGAGTGTATTTACTTTCATCAAACATGCATAGTAATCTGTGAAGTCGCTTAAGTAGCATGTTGAGATTATCTGATGATAAACATTTCTATAATGACTATGATCTATTACTGCAGATAGTTACCTTTCCTTTGCCTCTCAAGAGTTGAAAAGAAAACAGAAAGAGCAATTACTATGAAGTATGAAAAGAAATTTCCGAGTCTCCCGCTAATTTGATGTAACTTTAATTCAGACGAGCCTGCATTATCATTGATTAGCCGATGCCAAGAATGCAAACATTTTGTAAAACGGACTGTAATGATTAACACAATCTACGGAATACTCTCTTCCATTTCAAATTCGCGATTGTGTCATAATTCCATCTCATGGTTACTTCTCAATTAATCCGCAGTTCATATTCACAAATTCATAGACAGTCATTTCTGCATAGACGTAAGGAGGCCATGCCTGCAAACAGGGAGGTGTTTTGGTAAGGTGGTTTACGACACCCGTTTTCAACGGGTTCAGCAAAAAGCTTTTCTTTCCCGTTGATAAAAAAAAAAACAAACAAACAAAACAAAACAAAACAAAAACAAAAAAACCCAAACAATTCACAATTCTGTCAGATTTTGCCGACAACAAACCAGTTGAAGTACAATTGTCCTAATCGCCAGTATTATTTTGGTTTCATTCTTAGCTCAAGTTTGTATGGTATTCAATGAAGGATGGCTATTCCTATCACAACAGTCTGGAGTTATATTCAGTTAATAAATGACTCATAATAATACAAGAGGATATAAATAAACGCACAAAATGTAAGATATTTTTAAAATTTGGACTACACCTCCGTTGGACACAAGCAGGAAATGTAACCATGTTGGCCTACCGAATCACCCTCACTTACTTAACAATTTTAGTTACTAAAGAATTTCCACTACTGTCCCCGTCTTTGTTACAAAGAGGTTAGAAGAAGTGCAGTCTTCTCTTTAATACCCGATACACGTTATGCATTTACAATGGCATGAACAGAACTGCGATAACTTTCTGGTCGGAATCAAGAGATTATACACTGTTTATAATCTCTTGGTTGAGATCGATTCTAGACTGGAATAGTGACGATTTTTGTTTTTAACTTTTGATAAGCGTTTAATCTATATTTTCCGAGATTCGCAGGCGCTGAGATATTGTCACAGTGCCTGGGATATATGCGTTACCTAATGGTCGAGTGGTCCGTATGGGAAAATCCTTTCCCGAGGTCGTAAGCCTCAGGCTGTAGCCATGGCCAAGGGCACAGCTTTATTCCCTTACGGACCGACCTAGACCCGTGGATAACCCGCTTTGTCAGGAGTTGTATTAATTAATATTCGTGAAGCTGTAAGGAAACATAACCTGCAGGTTATAAAGGTGAGATCTATTAGGAGGTATATTTCACCATGGGCTTCATCTTTTTATTATATCAGTAAACGTGCGGTTATCGAAAACGCAAGCCCAAAACATACATTGACGCAAAGGTTAAATTTCGGTCAAGAAGAACAGTGGAATTAAAGGGAAAAATAATTGTGATGCAAGAAATCGAACGCTTCCAGACGATTGTTTACTTCTAGTGATAAAAAGAATCTTCTGGCTGCAGCAATTGTATAGGACATCCATTAGTAATGAAAACTTCCACTATTCATTTACACAAATAGTTACCTTTCTCCTGTTTGTTTGTTTTTCTGTTGTTTTGGTTGGTTTTATTTGTTCGTGGGTGTGTGTGTGTGTTGTTGGTGTGATAATCAAGTTCATTCAATTTAACAAATACCCGTAAAAACTAAGTAGAGCCTTAATTGTGTTACTTGTAACGTTATGTTAAATGAAGATTTCTATGATTTATTACCACAAATAGTTACCTTCTTCTCTTCTTCTCCCCTCTGAAAACAAAAACAAAAAATGAAGAATTACGATCGAGTATGAATCAAAGGCTCTGTGAGCCAACTCGTGAATTGGATAAGCCAATGTAATTTACGTGTCGTTAATAGAAATTAATGTTTGATTTCCATACCGCTAAGGTATGAATCGTTCTAAGAAGTGTTGGACTCGGGTAAATGAGCGTTTTGAGGAGTCTAATGTGAAATTAAATTAGGCCTCAGACAGAAAATATAGTCTGAGTAGGAGTTAGTGTAAGGTAATCACTGTTCCAAGATTTTACCGTAAAGGTTTGGGGAAGGAAAGTTTAAAAGAGTGCTGTTTTTTTTTTTTTATCGAAAAGCTATTGTTGCAATGTTCAGCTATGCATTTACTTGCGATATAAGCGTAGGGATAAGCATATAAAAGCTAATATGCGCTGATGGGACACTCGGACATAAGGACATAATCAGTGCATTTTTATATATCATTTAGGACGTATTTATTCCCAAACAGGAACCGTCATGTAAGTCAAGCAGCTTTAGCCAGATGAGTGCAAAAAAATGGAATTAATTCTTATAAGCACGTGCACGTGAACAGGCGACTCACAAATAGCAGCTGTACCCTTCTTGACTTTTCATACTCATTGTCTGTGAACATCTTTAGTGCGTATTTCTTCTCGGTTAAGTATCGCCGTAAACTGTTGTGTAAGAGCTGGAGATTGTTCTTTGGTCGTTCTATTCTTAATTTTTTTCTGGGTATCGTTCCGTAAAAAAAAATTGATAGAAGGTGGTCAAGTTCGGATGCAGGTATAGGCTTTCAATTCTATGGCTTCTAAACCTATTTGCTGCCACTTAACGATGTTAGTGTTTATTTTAAAGAAAAAAAGGATTTCTATTTGAAAATGCCGATTTTTGGAACGTAATTATTCGCACTAAAATGCTTTTAGCTCAAATGAATAGCCAGTTAGGACAATGCAAGCAAGGAACTGTTCATATAAATAAACTTTTTCTAGATCTTACTTTCCCTTTAACGTCATTGTATCATATCAGAAGAATGCGTAATTTTTCCTAAGCATAAGCCTCCACCATAAAAAAAACACTAAATTCCCCCAAAAAGTATATCCTCCCCGTCCAAGTGTGTATTATTTACGCGAATAAAAGTTGACAGCAACGTCAATTATGAATAATGACTAATACATATTACGATAAAGGGAGATCCGAGGACAAAATTCATAGCGCTCATTGACAAAAAAAAAAAAAAATCATAATCCGTGAGCTTGTTATATCTATCACACCTTCGCTATATATTGGTAAAATGACCAAACGCCGGTGTAGAAGAGGGCCACTCATTATAATTTCACAAGATGGGCAATCCTTAACTCAAATTAAACAAAGACAACAGACAAACTGGTCTAAGGAATGAAGGGGGTAGGTTTCTTAAGAAACTGTGGCACCAAGTGATATGCGCAGGAATATCAATTGATATAAACGTCCAAAAATAACAGCCTTATTAAGTGTGTATTGTGTTCTTCTACAAATAGATTTCCGATGAGACGGATCGACCTTACTAAAGACGAGTCAAGTCGACCCTTGCAAATCGTGTAGATTTGTCTAAATTTAATGCCCTAATCTAAAGCTTAATGTAATGTAATGTAATGTAATGTAATGTACTGAAGGATTTTCGATGACATCGACTAAACTAAAAAGCGCGTCGAGTCGACCCGTGCGAATTTTGAACGCTTAAGTGTGTATTGACTTCTTCTAAAAATCGACTTCCGATGAGACGGATCGACTTTACTTATAACGAGTCGAGTCGACCCGTGCGAATTGAGTCCATTCAGCAACATTGAATACCTTAATTTAACGCTTAAGTTTGTATTGTCTCCTTTTGCGAATCGACTTTCGGTGAGACGGATCGACTCAACAAAAACCGAATCGAGTTGATGAGTGTGAATCGTGTCGATTCGTGTACATTTTCTGCCCCTGCACTGTATTTAATATTCTGAAAATGGACTTCCGGCCTTTTCACGTTTCCAGAACGTAAAAGGTTCAAGTTGTCATTCACTCCCTCACCATGCCACTCAAATTCACTCTTCAATTTGCTCTCACCCCTCAACTTCCGGTATGTTAACGTACGATTTGATTCCCGGTGTGACGATTCGTTAACGACCGTAGACGAATCGCAACAGTTTGGGTGTACTGGACATGTATGTTGATTTGCTGTACTCAGGAACGAGCTCTTACAGTTGTAGTCCATTTTCACGCTTGCTTAACCCCGATAATGAATGCTCATATTCACCGTGAACGCCAGTCAGATCACTCTCTGAACCATAAGTTCAAAAGTACATAAAATGGAGATGGTCGTCTTACAAATAGATCACTAGTAGCTATGTCATCTTTCAAAACAAAATCATCCATACTATTGGTTTTCTCTTGGTTTGCGGCTTCTAAAATTGTGTGATAAAAATTTCTATGATGACTATATCTATTACCACAAATAGTGGTAATATATATGAAAAAATAGAATAGAAGAAAAAAGGAGAAATTACGATAAAGCATTATAGGAAATACAGTTCCCCGTTTGTTTCATTTAATGAGAACACCTCAAATCAGAAGAGCCTGCATTACCACTGATTAGCCAATTGCAATTGGAAGTATTCAGACCTCACGTAAAAAGGACGTTAATGTTTAGCAGGATCCGCGGATAAATGTCTTCCTTTCAAATTCACCACTGTAAATAAACTCCCTCATATTCATTTCTCAAAAAATCTGTATTTCTCACATATGATTTTCAAATATAGTTATTCGCGTATAAACTATAAGAAGGCTATGCTTGTAAATAGGGAGGGGTTCTGTAAGCATTGTCTCCCTTTTTCCTTTAATATTAACACTTAAACGACGACGAGCATATAAGCAGCTTCATTGACTGTTTTAATAGTCATTTTAACGGTAGAAAATTGACAGTGGGCGAGACCTTTGAAATTAATAACACTCTTGGGTAAACTCTTGGGTATTAAGGACGGATTTATTCCCAAACAGGAACCGTCATGTAAGTCAAGCAGCTTTAGCCAGATAAGTGCAAAAAAAATGGAATTAATTCCTATAAGCACGAGCACGTGAACAGGTGGCTCACGATTCGCAGCTGTACCCTTCTAGATTTCTTATACTCATTGTCTGTGAACATTTTTAGTGCGTATTTTTTCTCGGTTGAGTATTGCCGCAAACTGGTGTGTAAGAGCTGGAAATTGTTCTTTGGTCGTTCTATTCTTCATTTTTTCTGGGTACCGTTCCATAAAAAAAAGTTGATAAAAAGTGGTCAAGTTCGGAAACAGGTATAGGCTTTCAATTCTATGGCTTTTAATTCTATTTGCTGCCACGTAAGGATGTCAGTGTTCATTTCAAAGAAAAAAAGGATTTCAATTTGAAAATGCCGATTTTTGGAACGTAATTATTTGCACTAAAACGCTTCAGTTTAGCTCAAATGAATAGCCAGTTAGGACAATGCAAGCAAGGAACTTTTGATATAAGTAAACTTTTCTGGATCGTACTTTCCCTTTAACGCCATTGTATTATATCAGAAGAATGCATAATTTTTTCTAAGCATAAGCCTCCACTAGGTGTTGTTATAAAAAAAAAAACACTAATTTACCCGAAAAAAAGTATATCCTTCCAGTCCAAGTGTGTATTATTTACGCGAAAAAAAGTCGACAGCAATGTCCATTATGAATAATTACTAATACATTTTACAATAAAGGGAGATCCGAGGCCTAATTCATAGCGCTTGTTGACAAAACAAAAACGGAACAGAAATCCAAATCTGCATTTGATGGTCTTAGAAACCAGGCAAGTGCATTAAATACTTTTAGTTGCGTCATTGTGATATTTTTCTTGTTGCTGTTGTACTTTTATAGTAAGACCTGCTCTAAGAAAACGAAGAGATAATAAACTTATTGTATCACTAAGTATATTAGCTCTTGTTAAAAACTTGATTATTGCATAATACAATTCAAGACTTTTTATTGGCTTAGCCATTATGGTATATGAGCCGAGATACCATAATCTACAAATATGGTAAACGTACGCGTCAGCTTAAAATTAAAAGTGAGCCAAAACAATTAATAAAATTTAATAATTTAATTTAACGTTTTTAATAAACAAGTATTCTTCTCGTGCTTGCTGGATATGAGATGATTATAGCCAACTCGGTACTACGCACCTCGGTGGCTATCTATCATCTCATATCCAACGTTCGCTTGTGGAATAAGTGTTAATTATCAAACATGATATCCAATGTGTAGTGCATAGATAGAATATCAGAACATTGAGAAAAAAAAACAAAAGTTACTTACATTCATTATAATAGATAATAAATCAATTACCTGGGTTTCCCTGAGAGAAAGATAACGTGTTCAAAGTTATCTCAGTCATTTACTGATTGGCTGGCCACCGTATAATGCAGCATTCTTTCAAAGCATTTAACTTCTAGTCGCGATTAAAATTGGTAAGGGACAGAACTGACTTCCGAGGTGATTAGGGACACAGTTTTTTTTTTTTTTCATACAGACCGATCGAGACTCGTAAATAACCGTTTTGTTAGGAGTTGTATTAATTAATATTTCTGATGCTGTCGCGCAACATACCCTGTAGGTGATAGAGAAGTACTCTATTTGCAAGCGATAAAACAAGGAAATTTCGCTGGAATACCTTTCACAATGGGCTGCATCTTGACATCATATCACTTAAGGTGCGGTTATCAACAACGCAAGCCCCAAACATGCATTGACGCAAGGGTTAAATTTCAGTCAAAAACAATGAAATTGTGGAAAATAATAGTTGTAACTTAATAGTTGTAACTTATTCTTTGCATTACTTTTGCACAATACTGTATGATGTAATAGGATCAAACTAAAATAGTTATCTTGTAAGCCTCTAGTATGTTCTGGAAAAGCTTTGTAAATAACTACAAGAACCTCGTCGCGTAGTTGGAGTAGTTGCTGTTGTCGGGAGTGATGACCGACTGTTTGGAAAGCTATACCAAGAGAGGGGACTGCGTAAAAGATCATAAATTTCAAGGAATTTTCTCTCTAGGAAATGAAGCTTTACAATAAATTAATCATGACAAGTCTTGAAGCGGATTATCGCTGAACATTTCAAAGAAGCCCTATATTTTTATTTTAACATTAGCGTTGTTGAATAGCCTTGACTCCCAATATATTTGCTTAAATAAGCCTGAAGAGGCATTTATTTATTATTCACTTGTTGCACTCGTCTTCTGGGTGTAGGCCATGGATTGATTTCGAGTTTTTTTTTAAACACGATCGGCCGTCGATCGATCAACGACTTTTAACAGGTTTTACGATCGCCCGTCCATCGGTCAACGGACTTTGTTTAACTTTGTTGCCACGCGAGTGAACAAGTGAATAATGATAACGCTTTTTCATGGTAATCTAACAGATATCTTGGGAGTCAATAGTTAAATAGAAATGTTTTACAGCAGGTTTATACTCTACTGGGTAAAAGCCTTGCATGGTTTGCAAAGTCTTTTTAAACACGATCAGCCGTCAGGGAAATGAGAGATTGGGGAAAGTCAAACCAGCGCTTTCATTGTTTTCGAGTCGTAAGAATCTCTGATTAAAAATACCAGGGCATTCATATAAGCGTAGCTACCTTTAAGTGCACATGGGAGGTTGACTCACCCTTGGGGTACAAGGTTTTAGCATATAATAGTTCTGCTGTGCAACTTTAACATTTTTGCCATTGGGGAAATAAATCGCCAAGACGTTCCAGATATTTTCCAAGCGTTAGATAAGATAAGGCTTTCAAAACAGCAGTTAAAATAGAACAGTTCAGTAGTTTGCGGCACTAGGTCGAAATCAGTGTATTTGTAGGTGGCGCATGCATTCAGTTGAGATTTCTCTCCCACCAGACATTATCACGAGCCAAGCAGCTTAACAGAACAAAGGCTCGAACACATGCATGAAATTTGCATGACATATTAAATCCTACGAGTGCAAAAGCTAAAATATTTCACATACTCGCTGCGGGAAAGAAAAAATATCTTCATAAACTACACAGGGTTTTTTTTTTTTTTTGTTCACGGGTAAAATAACCATTGCAGTTTTAAGGAAAACAATTTTTCTACCTACGATAGAAAAAAAAAATACTTAGCGCTAAAAGCTGGAAGGTAACGCTTTTAACGGATCTACGTATGCTAAACCGAGTTAACGTGACGACTTTTCGCAGGAAATGTTTCCTACTGATCACAGGATCGATCGAACCTTTGATAACTGCCACGCAATGTTTCTTTCTTCTTCAAATTCGTAGACCCACATTGAATTTTCACCTCAGTGAACGATTATTGTCTCGGGAGTTCAAAGATGGTCCTATATTATTATTAGTGATCCTTAACATGTACTGCACTTTACTCAGTAGACTTTACACTGAGGTAAATTGACAATCGGAAATACCTTTGTTTCGTGAGCTAGCGAGAAATACACAAACTTACTAGTATTGACATGTGTTTGAAATTAGTCGTGCTATAATCGAGTACGTGTTGTATGGGTCGTATTCGATTTTCCAGTTCACTTTATCCCGATAAAGTGTGCGCTTATTTTCCATGAAAAACACTGAGATTACTCTCTGAACCATAAATTCAAAACTTATATTAACCTGCAAAAGAAATTAAAAGTTTTAGCCACACTGTCGGGCTTTAGTTCCCATCTGTGTGTGTAAGTGGGCATGGGTGTGTGTGGATGTAAGATATGTGGATGTGAAATGAAGACGGTAATTTAACGAAAAGATCACTGGCAATTACATTATCTTTTTAAACAATACCATCTATATTTTTTTTTCGCGGGGAAGACTGTGTGATGATGAAGATCTATCGCCAAAGATAGTTACCTTTTCTTGACCTCTCACTCTCCGAAAAAGAAAACAAATAGAGGAATTGCTACAAAATAAGAGAAGAAATTCCAGTCCCCTGCTGCGTTGATGGGAACACTCCTACACAGAACAGCCTGAAATGCCACTGATTAGCCAATTGGAAGGATGCAAAGGACGTTGATGATTAGCAGAATCTGCGGAGTCATCTCATACATTTCAACCTCACGAGTATGCATAAACTATAAGGAGACTATGAATGTAAAGAGGAAGGGAGCTCGATAAGGTCTTTAATCCCACGCCTCTTCATCTCACTCGTTTTCAATGGGTACAATAACAATCATTTTGCCATTTTCTCTTACATAGCAACACCAGCTTGCTTCCACTTTATATATAGCGCATATTTAAATGTGCTGATCAATAGCACCAGAACGCAGACGAACAAATAATCAGCACTTCTAGCAGTTTGTTAGTCATTTGAACGTTACAATCGCGACATGAACAAGAAAGAGATTAACCTACAGCCTGTCAGCCAGTAGTTGTCTCGCCTTCTCTGTGGGACAATGTGCATAGACCTATACAATATCCTGTAAGGACATCGTTGTTCACTGAATCACTTTAGCGTCATTCAAGATTCCAGATACGTTAAAATACAAAGGGTGAAGAAGGTCGGTTTTACACCCCTTAAAAGCTACACGCTTTACCCTATTCATGAAAATCATCTCTTCCATTTCCATTAAAAACCATTATTTTACAAAAGAATTTGAATTGTTGACATCCAATTCATTTGGAAAATATCCATATGGACTGTGTGCGATCTCGGCTTTAGAATGATACTTAAAAGACTGTGTGAGAACACTCCTAAATAAGAGAAGTTAATATCGCCTATAAGTTTTTTGAAGAAATGCAGACCGGCCAGGTTTAAAGGAAAGGAATTAGAAGTCAGCAGAGTCTGTATAGCCAAGTTATCCATTCTGGCTTGGTGAGCATCTATGAACCTCAGGGAGGTTATGCAGTCAAAGACAGAGAGGGTTAGGAGGAGCCACTTGAGGTGCTTCACCTCTCCCTCTTTAAAAAGCCTAAGGGACTTATGTCACTCAGTGTATTTTAAGTAAGTAACCTTTGAATGTGAAACTACTGACCCGTGGTAAACTCACGTAAGCGGGACTTTGAAATTTATGTTGAAATACTCCAGGATTAAAATAACTATCAAGTCAACTATCAGATATAATAACAAGAGAGCGGAACCCAGCAATTCCCAGCTTTTTCTTCGTTACCGAAAGAACCCAGTTAAATGCAGCACATGCGTAGTAAGTAAAAATATCGGGATTCAATGGAAAATTGCTTTTTCGGAAGAATCCCTATTTCTTGAGAACTACTCATTAGAATTTCACGAAATTTGGTACGAAAATACTTTAGGAAATAAATAACTGAAGTATTGAGAAAAAAAAATTTTAAACAAAGGAAATTGTAGAGAATCGACTGAACCTTCGACAAGGGATAATTAAAGATTTCTCTGTTACATTGTTAGCAAAATGATGTTAACTTGTGAGTATCGTCACAAGCTCGTTGGATGCAAATTATAGAGAAAATCTAATGACTAGATTTTCTACAAAGAAACAAAACCGATTCTAATTGCCTATTTATGTCACCATGGCAACGGTACAAGCGTCAGCTTAACTATCCGAAAAACAAAGTTTGTTTTGTTAATTTGCTTGCTGCCAGTTTTGGCGACCGAGAAATCAAGGGTTTTAGAAAAAATGGTCAAAGAAACAAAGGTATCAAAAACTGTGTTCAGCCACCTTAACGCTTTGTTAAATGAAGATTTTTATAATTTATCACCACAAATAATTACCTTCCTCTAGACGTTTCATCACCTCTGAAAACAAAACAAAACAAAATGAAGAATTATGACCAAGTATGAAAAAGTATCAAGTCGACTATCAGATATGATAACAAGAGAGCTGAATTGTCGCGTGTAATTGTCGAGTATGAAAAGCATCTGGGCCCTGATTTTATGACAATATATGATACAATAAGAAGAGAGCTGAAATGTCGCGTGTAAGTTCATACATTGAACGGATGTAGACCACGTTTAAAGGGGAAGGAATTAATAGTCAGTAGAGTCAGTAGTTTATCCAATTAGACTAGGCGAGCATATCATTTAAAAAGAGGCTATGAAAGGATTTGTGTTGTTGGTATCGAGTACTAGTTCATACGAATTGAAAAATATCCATATCGATCGTGTACAATCACGGATTTAATGAGCAACGTATATCAAATTCTCTCTTATATCTCCCGTAAGGCTGTAACGCGACTTTAAGCAAACAAAACTTGGGTGAAAACCTGCAAAAGCCTGTTTTCTTTAAATTGTGAAAGTAAAAGAGAATACAAGGAATTGCGTACTCTGCTGCAATTAATACGTTGCCTAAAAAAAAATGATTTTTAAGATTTATTACCACAGAGAATTACCTATATGTCATAGCTGAAATATCGCTTAGAAGCTTAATGAATTGATGCAAGCAGGCCAGGTTTAAAGGAAAGGGAATTTACAATCACCAGAGTCTGCAAAGCCAAGTTATCTACGCAAACTTGGTGAGCGTATATAAACCACTAGGAGGCTATGCATGCTAAGAAAGAGGAGGGTAAGGTGAGTCACTTTCGCCTCTTACTTTTTTAAAAGCTTAAGGGATTCAACTCACAGAACGTATTTTGATTCGCTAACACTTGAATGCGCAATTTCATGTAAAATGGACTTTGAAACCAAAGTTTAAATAGTTCAAAATTATGATAAAAATTTTGTAGAGAAAATAGAGACACCTTTTAAAAGTCAACAGAGTCCCTCGTCGATTTCAAATTCCTGAGCGCATATCACACATAGGAAAACGCAACATACCCTGCAGGTGATAAAGAAGTACTCTATTTGCAGGAAATAAAACAAGGAAATTTCGCTGGGATACATTTCACAATGGGCTGTCAGGACATCATATAGGTAAAGGTACAGTTATCGACAACGCAAGTCCCAAACATGCATAATGCAAGGTTTAATTTCGGTCAAGAACAACAATGAAATTGAGGAACAATGAAATTGAGGAACAATGAAATTTAAGGAATCGAACGCTCCTAAACAACTTCTAGTTCTAGAAATAAAATGAATATTCCAGCAACAGCAATTGGGAAAAATTTTCCGGGACATCCATCAGGATATATTATGGCTAGATGCTGGCTTAGTGCGGCGTTACACGCCTCGTGTGAGCCGCACAGAAAGAAAAAACAAGATAACATGACCGACATGTGATAAATGTTTGTAACGAGAAATTTTGCGTCCATTGGTTCTTTACTTCCGTACACCAATTCTCAAACGGAATATTACCAAAACGATTTGTATCTTAAGATTTTTTCACACTTGTCAGAGATTAGCTCGGAAGCCTTTGGGACTTTGACCGCCCAGCGCAGGACTAGAGCCATATGAGAAAGACATTGGAAGTTGTCAAGATGTTAGAGACTACTCTGTAAGTTAGAAAGTAGCTATTCAATTAAAATAACTTATTTTAATTGAATAGCTACTTTCTTGAAACTGTTTTTTACTAGCTGCCCGTTGCCCCGTGCTCCTTTGAGGGCGTTTTACTTTGCCGTTCACTTTACTTCTAGTCCAAGCGTTTATTTGCCGTTAAACCACTCAGGTCAGTATCTTACTAAGGAATTTAATGGAGAATAATACATGGGCACGCGTAGACATGGAATTTCGCTAAGTGCGTGGGCGATAAGGCTCCAGATAACGTTTTCTTCTGCCCTTAGGAGATTTTGAACGTCACTTTCGGTGAGCGTTACGAATTTTTCAGTGTTTTAGCAATCATATGAAATCTGGACAAATGACCTTGGCATGGATCAGAACAGTTAGACGCTTCTCCAGCCCGGGCCTTCAGTTATCAACATGACAGAGTGGCGCGAAAAATGAGTGACGTGTCAGCAACTCATTGGCGTTATCAAACAAACGAAAAAAAATTCGTTATTTTACAAGTGCACTGTTACTGCTTTTCTCAGGGCAGGAAATATTTGTAAAACACCCCAGTTGATATAATAACATAATTCATCATTTGGCAAAAATACATTAAAAATTTAGCCATAACGTCAGCCTGAAGCTCTCCCATGTATTAAAACCCTTGTTACTTACCAACATCAGAGTCATCAGAACTGCTTGCCCCAGTCGCCATATTCGGCTAAATATCTTGAGCCCTAAAATCAGAAATTGGGCAAAACTTGAAGGATAAAATGATGATTGCAAAAGCTATAAATACCGAGAGACGGAATTGGCTATTCTTTGTGAAAAGAGCACCAAATTGTAGCAAACTTATTGTTTGACTAGAATTTAATTAACGTTCCATAACTAAACCACTCTAATCATCAGGGCCCAGTCATATAAAAAGCGGATAACACTATTCAACAGATAAATCGCTATCCAGCGGATAAATGATAGCAAAAGGTACAATGTTATCCACCGGATAGAGTTTTATCCAGTGGATAGCGTTATCCAACCTTCGCACAATCGGGGCCAGACCTAGACAAGTAGAATTTGGTATATCAACTGAGTTGAAATTGCAAATTGGCGACCGTAACGAGTTAAAAAGCTGACGTTTCGGGCGTTGGCACTTCGTCATCGCTCTGACGAAGGGCTTACGCTCGAAACGTCAGCTTTTTAACTCGTTACGGTCGCCGATTTACAATTTCAACTTAGTTGATCTGCCAATTTACCTTGCTACCCCCTCCGACGCAGCATCACAGTTTCTTTAGAAGCTTTCACCCCGAGACAACCAGAACCCAGCTTTTACACGATTTTCCTCATCAACAATATTGTATCCTTTTTAGCATATGTTTAACTGGAGCTCAATTAAGGCTGAAATATTGTATCCTTAGCAGTCTAACGCTATATTTAAGAATAACTTCTACTGGTATAATTACTCAGGTGATATAGTAGAGATCAGTGTATTCGAAACATTATTATTACTAGCCACATTATTACTGGCCACAGACTAGTAGAGACTAAGTTTGGGCTAGTGGTTTTCGGTTTCCACTGGTCAGTTTGGCTAGTAAACAAACTGAAATTGTTGTAACATCTACGTTGTCACTTGCCACCTGGCTAAGTTGAAAAGTTAGTGTCGATCCCTGACTTATCCACTTGACAATGGTGAGAATGAGAAAATACAGCGAGACTTTCAAATCGAACGCCATCTCATGTCTAATAATTGCACTCAGTGGGATGATACGATCATTTGACAGGAACCACGATGCTTCCTAGCCCTGCTAATTTTTCAACAGAAGAAGGAAAAAAAAAAGTGAGGCATATCGACTGTCACGCATCCAATACACATTTCAAATAAAAGAGATTTACACTTTCCCCGCGGTGATATCATTGAAGCGTCCATCTTTCAATGGATATATGAATTCCCTTAGTGCTTTCAAATTACATATTTTATTTGCAATGCAACTTAATAATGAGGACCAGTTCCGGTCATTCAGCCCTCTTACGAAAACAGGCTGTTAGCTTAAATTTCTTTAGGAACTGCTTACAAGGAATTATGCATATTTGATAACTGAAATGATGCAATAAATAGCGTGGTCCACGGGAAAAAGCCCTAATTACATATTAGCTTATCAAACAACAACAAACATATGAAACATATGTGTGAACTGCGGTTATGAGACGTATATGAGAACGATCCTTCGCAGTAAAGCACTATTTGAGCAATAGTGAAAATCAGACCTGAAAAAAAAATTTCAGGCCTGTACGGGACTCGAACCACTGACCTCTGCGATACTAGTGCAGCGCTCTACCAATTGAGCTAACAAGCCAACTGGGAGCAGGCCATCAAATTAATTCGATATAAACCCGTAGATGATAAATCAAACAACAACAAACATATGAAACATATGTGTGAATTGGTAGAGCGCTGCACTAGTATCGCAGAGGTCAGTGGTTCGAGACCCGTACAGGCCTGAAATTTTTTTCAGGTCTGATTTTCACTATTGCTCAAATAGTGCTTTACTGCGAAGGATCGTTCTCATATACATATTAGCTTAGGCAGAGTGATGAACATTCATCGGGACAAAAAAACCCGCGGGAAACACGGTCCTCGAGGCCGAATGTAACGTTTTGAATGCCTGCGAGAGTTAGAGCTTAATGAAAAAGAGAACTGAAGTTTGAATATAATTTTTAAAATGTAAGCCTACTTGGACAGAATTTCCGTCTATAATATCTACTCTCAAACAAAGCCTCATTTGTGACACCTTGTTGCTTCAAAACCGACGCACGCGTCCCATCCAAAGCTTCAAGTGACATAAAAAATTGTTTGTATGACTTAGCAAGCGGTTTGAATATGAGTGCATGGACAGGCTAACCATAATCACGTGACAACGTTTAGTTACATTTAGTGCGGCGCCTCCGTTATTCAAAGCGAAGAAATGCAATGCTAGCAGTGTGAGGTATTCATCAAAGCTGTGTTGCATTCCGGAAGGAAGTGGTTCCCCACATTTGCATTTGTTTCATAAGCTAGTTACTGATGCGTCAGTTGTTCAGATATTAACAAGGATCTTACTATGTATATTTATGACTACAAATGATGCGCGGGCAAGCTTCTCAAATAAAGAAAGGTCTGAACAATGAAGGTTTACTGATTAGTTTGAAGTTTGTTGCCATGAACATCAGTTTAACCAACACACTTGAGACACACCTCTGCAGACCCTTAAGATAAGAAACCTCTGATTCATTGTAGATAGAGCAGATAAAAATGTAAATGAAGAGTATTCTTTCCCATCAAAAAGCTTTATCGTCAAGTATGACAGGTGATATTGAATCAATCGTAGCGATGTCTAAGCGTTTCTGATTTTGTGAACCTCAGTTCTGTATTGAGAGGGTCATTAATTGGATTGCATGGCATATGTTTCATAAAGGCAGCGTTCAGAAAGTCACGTTTAAAATGTTAAAAACTAGAAATTGAGTTCTTAAACTGGAAACTATTTTTCTGTCAGAGAAATTTAAATCAAGGTTGTGTACTTTCAAAATTTATTACTCGGTATCACTTCAATCATTTAACTGGAAATGTCCTACGATATGTTGGACACGCCGGGTCCTCATAGTTGGCAATTCATCTCATTAGAAGCGGCGTAAGACTGTCAAGGTATGCTGAAATACTGTCGGCCTATGTCAAGTGACTGGGAGTCTGTTTCATACAATGCACAATTTGAAACCTTTGTGCCTCAAAATCTAGCTTTCGTTTTCTTTGTTGTCTCACGTGATTTGAAGGTTTTTCCCCCTCTCCAATGACGACCACCTACTTATTCCTCCCTTTACTTGTAAGATAGAAAAATACAATATTTGCATTCAGTCTATCATTTTTCAATTACACCAAACTAGTTTGCTCTTTTTTTCGTGTGCGGTAGGGTAAGCCAGCGACATTCTTCAGATGTCGTTCCGCTCGCTATCGAATGTTCTTAACACTTCACAAATTTATCGAGATTAAATTCCACATTGCGGTGAGACGTTGCTGAGAACATGCATGCGTCGGGATTCCTAATAGAGATTTCAAAAAAAAAAAACCTTTTCCATGGTTGTTTGATTCGTAGGGGATAAAACAGAAATAATTTGGATATATCAACAAAGTTGAAATGGTAAATTGGCCACCGTAATGATTACAAAAGCTGACGTTTCGAGCGTTAGCCCTTCGTCGTCGCTACGACGAAGGGCTAACGCTCGAAACGTCAGCTTTTGTAATCATTACGGTGGCCAATTTACCATTTCAACTTTGTTGATATATCCAAATTATTTCGTTACTCCCACCGAGGCAGCCCCAAACAGTTTCTTTCGAAACTATCAGCCTTTATTCATTGATAAAACAGAAAGTATATCATAAGTATGGCTAGTCGCTAATCCACCGGCAGAGTTGAAATGAATGCGTAATTTAATCATTTCAATAGGTCACGGATGAGTTCGGCTTCAGATCAACGAGTCTTTGATCTACACGACAATATCAGAAGTATGAATTGGACTCTCTTTAATAAACGTCGAGAATCTCGGTGATAATAACCTTAATTGATTCAAACCGAGAAAATAAGCGGAATAGATCGCTAGAGCCGCTCATATCAATGAAGGTTTCAAATGAGTGCGTAATGCGAATTAAAGGTGCAAGACCGAGGAGTGGCGCAACAAAAAAACATCTTGTCACGCAAGCAGCCAGCGAGACACTCCAGGCTTCGAAATTCCTACCCGCAAAACGTGAATTAAAAATATGATAAAAGCATAAAAAGTTTAGCCTAAAAATTACCATCCCTAAAATGTTTCTGATGCTCCACTCCTAGTTTACATGTGCAGACGGTGACTCCACCAAATGGGGTAATTTTCGCCTATGTCGACCAAGCCATTCTCGGTAAAGTTTTAAAAATCGATTATATCCGACAATGATATCTATCCTAAACCGTACACACAGAGACATTATGAATTAAACAAGATAACTTGTTTACAACAAGTACACTTTCAGTCTGATTAGGCAAATATGATGCAAGCGTTGTTGACATCAAAAATCAAGTTTGGGGTTTACTAAATTCAATTTGTCCACGATGAAGCTTGCATTTCTTTCAATTAACGGAGCCAAAATTAAACACGCAGTGTGTGCTTCACAATGGCCATCACTTTCCACGGTCTGTTTCATTTTGAACGATAAAGGCACAACTGGTACAATTCCTGTGACATATATTCCTCAAAACTATCCTAAAGCGGAAATACGTTTCTACCAATAAATAAATGTCCCCTCAGAATTGAAGTCTTGACCGCATATTAAGACCCCATCCTGTTAAAGCTCAAAGTTATGGTGCGAATAGTTTTCTAAAAATTTGAATTAAAAGTAATTTCATGTTGTCTGCATGCTTGTTCATTTGTAAAGTTTACGTTACAACGTCAGACTAAAAATGTTAGGATTCTAAAATCAAAATTCATCGGCAAAAACCCCTGGGGTCTACACTTAAAGTGTAGACCACGGTCGCTGGTACAGACCTCACTGCATTCGGTCTGTACTGGCGACCTCGGTCAAGATTCTCCCATACAGACCTCCCGCTCGGTTAATAAGAACTAATAATCGAGAAAAGGTCCTACATCTTGTCGAAACATGTCGAAACATCAAATGATCGATGATGTCGAAACATAACGAAATATCAAACTAATATAATATCACCCGGACACAAACTTTGTCTTCAGAGGTAGTTATGAGAACTGTATCATTACTGACTTCTCAAGTTGGAGAAATTTAGGTCCATATCGCGAGGAATCAGAATTAGCCAAATTCCATTAAATCTATGCGGACTTACGAATACAAAGTCGTTCCTGTTTTTCTAAAAGACATGAAGTACCGCTTTAGGTCATGTTTTAATTTACTACGAAAGGTCCAACATCATATCGAAACAACCTACGACAACTGTTTTAACGTACCTCTATGTCGCCTGTTCCATAATTCACATCTAGACCACAGCCCTCAAGATGGCGGAGACAATTTTCCACGGGCGTAGAGGGAAGGTGAGTCCACAACGAAAAATAAAGGAGTCAGCGGTACTAAGCATGATACTGGAAAGTGATACGCAACTTCCGATCGGTCAACCCAAAACAAGTTCCGGTCACACTTTTGCCAGCTGGCGGCAAAATTGTCTCAAGTGGCATGCGAGGTCTAATTCGCCTTCCGTCACGAAAGACTGCTATCGACTGCTATAGTCTCTTCTACATGATCATATGTGAAACTCTACCTCCCTTGAGGGTAGCAAAGGAGGGAATCTGATCCCGTTCCACGCACGAATTTTAATCAACATTCACACGCCATATTTTATTTAAGGTTTCTTTTAACCATGCTTTTTTTTTTGCATAGATTCACGCATCACGTGTGTCTTTCAGTCACTCACTTTTTACGAGTCTCAATAATTTTTGCCCTCGTCACGTGTCCTTTGCTGCCCTATGCCTTATCTGCACAATTATAAAGTAGCCTTTAAAACTGTTTCTGGTCACTTCTGAGTTGCGTCACATTTCCTTTTAGTGACCCCTGACTTTATTGATTAATTCATGATTTCCAATAAAATGTCTCACTGAGGGAGGAAGCGAAGTCTACACCTAGAGAGCTAGCATGAAAAAATTGTCTACATCGGTCACAGCCCAATCAGTCCTCATTATCGTCCTCTTCGCATATTTTACAAACTGCGGTGTTCCGGCGACTGAAAGAAAAAAAAAGCATTAACACAAAATATTACATGAAAAACCACTTCCGCACACGAAACAAATCGACAAAAATTTAATGAGATATATGCCTATTTGCAAAGCAGTGCAGTACTTACTTTGCTATGTGAACGAAATTCAATTTAAGGAAAGATACCTATCAAATTGATCATTTATACTTTCGGCGTCACCACTGTATGTTGCGAAACAGTAACCGTCAGAAAAGCGAACAGCGTCAAAATTTTCACGCAAGAATCTGATTTCTTTCTCCATTATGCTGTCCTTGGTGACAGAGGGAGCCATGCCATTACATCGACCTCGCATGCCACGTGAGACGATTTTGCCGCCAGCTTGCGAAAATATGAGATACTCAAAGACGGGAATCGGAAGTTACGTATCACTTTCCAGTATCTTTTTACTTAGTACCGCTGACTCCTTTATTTTTCGTTGTGGACTCACCCTCCCTCTATAGTCTACGCCCGTGGAAAATTGTCTCCCCAAGAATCGCGGCTTCGAAGAGCAAAACAATCCAATTTTTTCCCCAGGCTCTTCTCTTTCTTTTAAAGGGACGCCTTTTATGAGGTCGACTAATGATGTCATGAATATTATTCCTGATATAATGATGCGTACACGCTAGATGTGCTCCGAATTTTAAATTTAAATGACTGCGCAAGGGATATTTAGCTGATGAAGTAGCTCAAACAATTGTGCTCTAAAGCAGAGTCAAAGGGGCCTATCCATTTTACTTGAAGAATTGTATTTTAGATCATGCCACGGTCGTTCTAACATTAAAATGCAAGGTATTCTACAGTTTTATCTAGAAGATTACGGAGCTAAAGCTGGCGGTTTCAAAGGCTTACTCAGATTCCAAAGACTCATAAATCGCCACAGATTATGTCGCTCTGCTGCAAATATTTACACTATGATAGTGAGAGACGTCGGGTTCATCGCACCATGCGAACTAGCTCGCTTCACCACCAAGGATACCCAAGTTACATTGCAAACCTGTCTTTGGAAAACTTGGCTATTTAATGAAAGTTGTAAAATGAAATTATTTTACATACCACCAAAATTTAATATTACTTTATTTTCCTTGGTGACCAAACTATGCGCATTGAATCAAACAATATACAAAGTTCAGAATGTTCACACTTGCTCACTCTGATTAATGTTTACTCTTTAGAGTTTTAAGGTTTACAATTTCCTTTTTTATACAGATTGTTTTTTCCTTTCTATCCAGCTGCCATAGAACTCTGTCAATGAGAAACAATTTTATAAAAAGCAAAAACTCCTGGACAAGCAGAAAAATACTTACAGACATGTTTCAAGAGTGTTTAAATTAACTTCTGTTCCTTTCAGAGTGGAACTAACTATTCACTATTCTGTTTCTTTTAACACATCATTTTCCTCGTTCTGTTGCACAATAAAACATTTTTTTCGGAATAAAATGATAGTTTTATTTGAAAATTTGCTAACTTTCCTACAATTTTCTCATAACTCTTTGAGGTCATCTTAAAATCCCATCGAGAAGGTAACGTCATGATGAATAATTAGGGTGATACTAAAAAATTATACAACGCCATTCGCGACGGCACCATGGTACGTACTTTAAGTTGAAATACCTCAAAGTTAAAAGAGTCTATAAAACAGGTAGTAACAAAGACGAAAACGTATAGGGTATAACCTTTCCACAAAATCCAAAAAAAAAAATCCTAAACAGATGTACAAGACATCTAGCGTCTTAAGTGGCTTAAAAAAGAAAAAAGCCTGCAGCCATTTTTGTTTTTAAATTTGACCCAATTGGAATCAAAAAAGAATGAGGCATCCTTTCTTATTGGGTAACATCCGTTTCCACGTACATAAATTAAACTATTCTATAATTTTCGGTCTAGTTCTCTAACTAATAACAGTATAGGCGACGCTATGACTAACAGTAAATCGCTCGATTTGGTCCCCTCTTACAGGTACAGAAATTTAGTCAAGGTATCCATAGGAGCGGGAACCTGGACAGAGTTGACTCGCTCCACTACCAGTCTAGTGACTTCTGTCAAGATCTCAAGGAAGTGATGATGATGATGATCTCTCCTGATCACTTCGACTAGAGCCTATTGCAATAATGAAGGATAATAAAATGAGGAGACATCACCGATCAGGAGGAAGAACCATTTGCGGACAAACCAAGCCAAAGGTCTTGGGAACTTAAGAAAAAAACTTCTGCTACAAACCAAGCTAGGTTGGCAAAAGGATATTTCGTTTGAAATTTAAAATGATCGTAGCTCAAGTCGGCCTAGTTTAATCTGTACATAAAACAATTTTTTATTTTCGCCTCGTTTGTGCAACAATGTATCTCTTCACTTACAGCAATCAAGTTCTACTCAACGAGGCTGTATCTTAGTTTTATAAACGAGCACCAAATTCTAAGCGAAACTGGTGCTTGACAGTAGTAGACCAGAACAAACGAATGAGAAAAGACCTGGCCATAACGTACAGCACCAGCTTTTGCAATTTCTTACCTGTATAAACCAGGTGCCATGCTCCGGATCTCGATAAGATACGTAACCCGGCGCGGTGGCGAAGGCCAAAACAAAGTCGGCTTCCGGTGGAATCACACTCCTCGGGAGGGAGGAGTCAGAACTGACTGCAGTATGGCATGGATGGGAGCTTATCTGTGTCTGTGACGTCGTTGCAGCCACCTGTAAACTAATATCATTAGTAGTTGAGGTCATTGAACAATTATCAGCGTCATCTCGACATCCTCTGCAAGTCTGGATGATGAATATTTTGGGCTTATGCCTGAGTGATGGACATTTTTTCTCGCGGAACTCGAACATCAAATTCTTCATGGTTGTCTCCCTTCCATCGACGCCCAAGATGCAATCGCGATCTCCTCCATGCGACATGACGATGAACACAAACGCGTCATACGCTTTGTGATTTGTAGCTCCAAACTTCTGTGCCACTCTCTCCAACTCGTGGCTCGTCAAATCTCTCCAGATAATCACTTTAAAGAAGAGCGTTCTGAATTGAAGTTTGAGGCAATTTTCGTCTTCGATGGCTCCTGGTCGATTCAGGTCCTTGTTTTGGAAGTTGACGTTATTCACGATGAGGCACAATCCTCGAGGATACTTGTTCATTTCATAGCTATCCTGCTGGACTACAGATGAAAAAATTTGAAGCTCTAGTTTACCAGCCATTGAAATAAATTTCATTCATAAATCGTGTCAATAAGAAAAAAGCTCGAATGTTTGTAGTTCTTAACTATTTACGCCAACACACTAGTATTAATCTTTTCTACACTGTTCTCTTTACATTTCTACTGGTACTCTCAAGAATGATCTGATTGACAATCAGGAGCTTCCAAAAATTGGTGATCATTTCCTTTATTCTCATGACCTTAATGTTTGACTCGAGGATGATTATATAGGAAGAATTTAGAAGCCAGTCATTCTTACGGTTCATTGACCTTATGTGGCTTAATTGGCCCTTTCAAGTCCAAACTGTCTGATTCTATCTGTCAAACGCTTGTATTCGGACTGACCAAATCGAACGGTTAAGCAGCCAAGAGCAATTTTAATTGTTAGTGCTTAAAAACACTAAAAGCGCGCCAGGCCAGTAAACCTCAAACCAATCAAAATGAAGAAAATTTTTAAGCAAGAAGGTTGAGTTCCACCTTCACAAAACAAACATGAATGGTCCAACTCGCTCTTACATTCAGTGAATTTTCATTCCTGAATTTCTGGCATTTTGTTATTGACACAATTAATTGGTAACCGTACTTCGTGTCGTTCAATTCAGGGGTTATTGAACTCGTACTTTTAAATCAGCTTCGCACTACGAGCTCAGCTACTTGGAAGTATCTCGCCCGGTTAGTACTCCCTAAATTGAGCTGTACTCAGCCTTTTTACCATGACTAATTTATTTGTAATGGGCATTTCCCCCCTAAATTTAACATGAGTTTAGCATCGTTTACATGTCATGAGTTTTGCATCGCTTGTATGTCTTGCCTTTCACATTGTTTTACTGGAAATGGTGTCTCGATGGTTAAATTTCACTCTCGCTCTCTTCTCGTGCGCTTTTTAATGTATCGATCTCGGCGACTTTCGACGAATCCCGAAGTGGACAGAAAAGAGATTATATTGGAAGTTAGTCGAGAAAAAGGAGTTTAAAGACTAATAATAATTTATAATCCAGAGGATAGTTACTTAACGACAGAGACTCTATTTGCACCAAAGCATGTTTTAAAGCTGTTTTCTTCATTTCGATTTAATTTTCTTTTCCTCGTAGCAGCTGCTTAAACCGATGTTTGTCGACTTCAAATGTAGCACATTAAAAACACAAGTTAACGATTACTTGAATCTTGAAATTCAGTGTGACAATTCTCCGGTTTTTAACTAAACATGTTTTGCTGATGTAAATGGGGCAAGAGACCTAATTCGAACAGTCCTACCTGGAGTGAAAAGGGCTGAAGACGGTGTTGAACCTAAAAAAAAAAGCATTCACTCTGAAAACTTTTGACATTAAAAACGATCATTGAACTTGAAGTTTTAGACGGGTTTGGGAGGGCGGGGGGGGGGGGCTGGCTAAGTTGAGATGGGAGTTTTACAGCTGATTGTTTGACGGTAAAACTGACCATCAGGCTCCAGGAACCAGACTTAAGACATCCCACTAACAGACTCTACTAATGACTTCAGTCCCTTAAGGTCTTCAAAATCTCAGTAATTGTTACCGAGATTCTCCCTTTACAGGACCCTTCTCACCAAGAAAATTTTACTACACTATCAACTGTTTCACAATTTTAAAGGATCTATGGTCGATCGATTCGAAGCTTCCACATCCCCCCGGGTAATCCCCCGGGCAATTGAACTTTCGTTCTCAATAGTCCATTTTACAGTTGTGTGCTTGGTTGCCAAGCCTTTGAATAGGAGTGAGGCTAGAGATGACCTTGTTATGATACAAACCTTGCTGCCTTTCAAATGTAAATCACTTTGTTATCATGCTAACTAGATACAGGTCTCTATTACAACAAGGTCACCTTTAGCCTCACTCTGAATCAAAGGCTTGGCAACTAAGTACACAACTGTAAAATGGCCTATTGCCCCACACAATTTTTGTGTAGAAAGCAAAATCAGCGACCGTGACTTTCTACACATTAATCAAGGTTAGAAATCTAGACCTAGAAGACCTCTTCTCCTGAGCCATTTGCCCGCAAAAGTGAACTATTTACCTTCAACATCTTCATATTTAAAGAACACTTGTATTTCAGGCAAGGTTCAAACTCCCGAAATGTTCTCTCAACGGAATTAATTATTAACGGACAATAGGCAAACTTTGATTGACACTTAAAAACAATTTGCACTTTGAATGGTTTTAGTTTCCTGTCTAGTCATAGCACGTTTAGGAAAAATGTGAATCAGCCGCTTACCAGGTACAGGAGTTAAAGTTCGCCGAGTTCGGTGATTCAAGCCGCAGTTTCAGTTCAGTAGTTCATAATTTATGGAAACCCGCCACAGAAGTAGGTTTGGTTTGAGTTTTCTACGGTAATTCTTTATTTATTTCTTAGGGATCTCAACGTAGGTGAATACCACAAATAACTGCTGTGAAATTTGTTGATTTCTGATCGAATAGTTATATCAATAAACCGTTGATTATCCGATATACGGTCGTTTCCGTAAACTTCTAAGGTTGTCGACTCGTCAGTGGTCCACCCCCACCCCCCGGGCATGGATAATGTCAAATGTCCGTGGGTTGTACGGCAGGACTCGAAATTAAAAAAAGATTCCAAGTCGCCTTTTGGCGACTTTCAGAGAAAAAATGGTCACCAGGTACAAAAATGCTGTCGCCAGATAGTACAAGAACAGAAATCAGATTAGAGCCTTATTCAATTGGCGTTGTTGTTCGGCTTCCGGTGGATTGTGGCTGCGATTGTGGGGTAGACCGAAATACTCGATCTTGAATGACTTAAAACATGAAAACACAAAAGAAGAAACTCCGAAAGACTTTTGCATGACAATCTCACCTTAAGCAGTAAGCGAAAAAAGTAATAAGAAAATTTCAGGGCTACCTTAGCAAGGAAAATATGTCACTTCGCATGCAAGAAATCGTGCGATACGAACGCATCAAACATTTATCAAACATGGCAGATAGGCATTTAGTACCAGACCTCCTGTTCTCAAAGGATTAATTTTAAATTCAGAAGTTTTTCAACAAAATATTGCGCCCGCGATCACCATGAAGAAGCCACTGTAATATGTCGTCTCGGAAGACGCAATTTGAAAGCCATTTCAAGTTTTAGCTAAAAGGTAAACAGACTTAATTTGCATTTCCTTCGGTAGAAAAGCAGAAACGCAGGAACGAGACTTAAGAAATTTTTCTCATCTACAATCTTTTATTTATCAGAGGAAATTAGTTTAGTCGCGAAAGTGGCGACTAAACTCGAACTTTTAGTCGCCAAGTTAAAAGTTTTAGTCGCATTGGCGACCGTATCGGTCGCAATTTCGAGCCCTGTTGTACGGGGAGGGAGGTGTTCACGCTTCAAATTGATCAGCGCATTGTTTTGTTACCTAAATATACTCTTGCTCTGAGTGTGTGGTTCCGATGTGGGATTTCAGTGTTTGGTAGGTCATTCTTTCTATCCATCATCTGTTTGTTCACCATAGTCAGCATATCAAGCAGATGGTATCGATGACAGGAATTTCTTATGACCTGGTCCAAGATCTGTTGAATAATTAAGGCAAACGTAAATGTTCTTTAAAGTTCCTTTCTTGACTCAATAATTCTCGCTAAAAAATCCCTTTCTTGTTATATAGTGAATGCTGATAAAACGGTAAAGGGAGATGATTGTATTATTATTGCTCTCTAAATATTGGCACGATTGCAGCACTAATGATAAACCCACGACTAAAACCTACTCTGATACGTCAGCATTTATTTCTTTTTTTCTGGGCATTTTCCCAAGGCCATGCTCTTTCTGTTCGTTCCATGCAATTACCCGATCATTGAAAGTGAATCGTGCAGTTTTGTCACAACTTCCTTCCTCTGCCGTCCCTCTCCTCTGAGTTTCCGACGATAACATTTTAAAGTTGGCAAGGAAATTTGTCCCCATTTTAATATAAAATTTTCATCGACATTAATGAATTACACAATGCTATTAGTCTTAGTTTATTTGAGCTGCAAGAGATCGATATCAATTTTACTCGACCGGGTCTGGTGAATAATAATTTAAGCCTCATTTCTTGCCTTGATTCGTATCCTTAGGCACCAGCCATTATTTATCCCGAGGGTTCGGGGGTCGGAGGAGTTTGGTTGTGTCAAATTAAAACAAAATCCTCCCACCCCCACTCCCTTCCGTGACGAATGATTGCTAGTCCTTTACCTGGATAAACAAAGACTCCGGTACTCCGTTGGGTTGATCAGCTGGATGTTTAGAGGTCACACAAATAAGCAGAAAGTCGGCTTCCTCGGGGCAGCCATCATTCTCGTTGGAAGGAATGAAAGGCAACGTCACAGCATCTTTTTCTGCATAGCATCCACTTGCGAAGATTGAGCACTCATCATTGACCCTAGAGGATGTCGCTTTAAAACGCTGAACGAAAAATAATTTGGGTTTACCCCGTAGAGAGGGACACCTTGATGCTGTGAACTCCGCCGTAACTTGTTCAAGGCTCGCGTTTCTGCCATCAGGGCAAGATATTTCACCGCGCCGGCCAAAAACAGACAAGAAAATAACAACAAATGTGTCAAAGTGAGTATGATCCCTGTTTGCAAATTCTTTGACTAAAGTGTACATCTCCTCCCTATGAAGACCTCTTCTGATTACCACGGTAAAGGACAGGAATGTAAACAGGTCGTTGAGCTTCTCTTCTCCCACAGTTAAGTTTGCAACATTGTTTATCAGAAGGCAAATTCCACGCGGACGAGATGTGTGCACCACGTAGTGACTCAGCCGGGATGTTTCCGCTAAAAAATATAATAGCAAACCAAATCAAACAAATTTGGGATTTTTATGCCATGGGGGCTGACGCTGATTCCTGTCCGTCCCGCCAGCGAAGTACTAGCAGTAAAAACGGAGCTTTTTCATGCTGACGCTCAACAAGTAGAACAGGCATAGGCATAACGCCTATCAGCAACTGAACCGAGATTTGGGGGTCCTGGGAAGTAGTATATCTGAAAACTGCATTGTTACATTTATATCTTATATATATTCCTGCTGATGGAACTACATTCGCCTCGTGTTTTCTGCGGTCATGCGGGGAATAGGTTGAAATAGAGTCAGTGTTTGAAAAAGTATCTATAAGGGTCTGTATGTGGATTATTTTGGTCTCTTTGTTTTGTTTTTTTTCACTTAAAGATAGCCGTCATAGTAAAAAAGGTTGATGCATACAGCATTTGGTGAGACCTGTAAGATTTTTCTTTGAGACCATTACTGCTAGTTTGGTTCTCAAAACTCCTGCTAGAATATACACATACGTATGTAAAATCGAATGTGTATTGCAATGTGTACGCGTATGCATATTCGCATACACACTGTTCTCATCGACTTACCTGGTCTCTGGCAAAGTTGCATTGTTCTGGGGTCCGGGGCAACTCTACAAAGTGCTAACAAAAATTTAAAAAATTAAATGAAATAAAAAACAGGTAAAGAGACATTAATTAACCTTCCAACAGAGATCGTAGATTGCCGAATACAAGTTGTTCAGCACATAATTATTGTATGCGTGTCACGCATTTTATGAGTTTGAACAGACAACCTATTTTCTCTAGCCCTTTAACTCCCATAAGTGATTAGGACAGACTATCTCCTCACAATACCAATACAGTATCAGAGAAAAAAGTAATGAGAATAAAGAAGAATATCAATAAAGGGATTACTAGTTGGTCTAATACCAAATTTTCCGCAATAGGAATCGTATAACAGACCGTGAAGCAGAATAACCAATGAGATCTTGTGAATGAAAGGGTTAGCTACTCTAACATTTATATTGAAACCAGCACTCCCTGTCATCCATGAGAATGCGAAACTAAGTCGGATTGGGCACACGAAGTTCTCCGCATAAAGGCTCTAGAATTGGAGCTAGTTCTTGTCAGCATTTTTATGATTACCCATTTCCTGAATGACTTTTCAAATTTTTTTGGTTTTATTTTAACAACGCTCAATCAAAAGGGAGTTCCACGCAGGGAGATGAAGGGGACTCGGCAGTTTGACCCCCCCCCCTCCCCTATAAAAAGAATTGTGCCCAGACGACGCATAAATTTTAGGTAATCATGAGTAACTGTCGTTTTTTATTACACTGTATCAACTTGTGGTTGATACTTGACCCATTATGGGTTATTCGTATTGTCTATCTTTTAAACGCACTTATTAGGGCTAAACGCTCCACATGGGCTGCGCGACATCCATGTTTAAATGCGTCAAAACCAAAACAAATTTAAGAAGCAACTGCTGTACAAAATCTAAACAGAGCTGAGTAAATGGCAACTGACCAATACGTCCTCTTGTTTACCTGCATGCATTGCCTGCGCTATTCTTTCAACGGGAAGGCACCCTGGATCTGAATTCTCCACGTCTTCCAAATCTGCTGGCTCTTGGCGTCCTGGTTCGATAGGAACTAGAGGACTTGGACCAAAGTAAGCTAGAAAACATCAGAAATAGAAGGTCCTAAGCAACGAGATTACCAATACTTCTTTCGGACTAAATATTTTTTCGTTGTTGGTTTTGTGATTGTTGTCCATTTTTCTGGTTCTAATCCTTATTTAGAATGCTTTGCATTATCATTCGTATCGGGGGAGAGGACAAATGTGTTGTACCACTGGTAGTTATTCAAGTTTCATTTGTGTAAAATTTCTTACTTTGGAACAGACTAGATAAAGTAATAATCCTACTTCACAACTCTATTAATATGGTATTATATTTCATATATGAGGATAATGGAGATTACGTCATTAAATATGTCAATTTTTCCCCTCCCTTGCTACATTGCAAATAACTATTCAACATCCATAAAAGTCATGCATCTTAAGGAAAATTTTTTTTCTTCACATCTGGTGACGGGGAGATAGAGAAAAACTGAGATCATATTATTTTGGGTAACCAGAAGTTCTTCATAACAACATGATCATGGAGCCTTTTACCTTGATCTTCCTCCGGAAGGAGTGTGACTTGAATTTTACTTCCGCTTCCGGTAGAACTCAAGCGAATATAACCATACCAGAAGTCTGGTTCACTTCTGCTAAAACAGACCCGTTCTTCCTCTCCATTGATATCAAAGTGGACGCGATTGGTCTTTAAGTCACGATAAATACACAAGACACTTCCGTTTCTGATGTCTCTGTTATAGAAGTGTGTTATTTGCGAAGAAGCGGCATAACTTGTCTTAGAGTCAAATGATTTCTTAAAGATTTGCTTGCATTGGCTGCTCCACCCCCTGAAGATAAGAATGCAAAGGATCACCAGGTGTATTCGCAATGTGATCGTTCGCTGATTACTTTGACTCACCCATGAAGGGTGAGTACATTTTCGGGAGGATAAAACAAGGCATATAGGTTGTCGAAGGGAGGAAAGAAATCACCCTATGCTAAAAGAACTGCAACGTGAAGTTATTTTGTCCTCGGGCCGCCAGACTTTTCCAACTATTGAAGTGCTGTTGAAAGGGGATCTAAATACGATCGATCGTGAACCTAATCGTTGATCAACGGAATACCAATGATCAAGCACACATTAAGTTAGATGTAATTTTAATACTTGAGTTCGACGGCTCAGTCAGCAAACTTCGAGAAGCTTAAGAAGGTTGAAATTCGAATTTTGACTGACTAACCACAGAGCCAAAAAAATTTAAAAGCAGTAATTTCGTTTTGACTGATGAGCCGAGTGAAATTTCTTGGGACGATGATTCTCCGTTCTTATAGTGCTTGACCCGATTTGATCTCTGATACCGGATCGACAAGGGATCGATCTGTTTCCATGAATGGCTTCGATTGACGAACCTACCTCACGTCCGTGGACAAAAGGCGACCTTTAATATCGTCTGCATTAAACGAAAAGCTTTTCTTTTGTTTCGTTCCCCTTACTCCCTGCGCCTTTAACTTTATTGCTCATTTTCGCTCCATGCCTTCATGTTTCCATCGCTCAGCTCAAGCTTCTTCCGCTTCATAAAAAGGAAACAGATACGAGTGCAGGGTAAACTAAGCTAATCCAAGTTAAAGTGATAGTTACCATAGTTTTCCAGTCAGTCGAAGATGTTCTCCATTCTGAACACCCAGCATCTGAAGTTTCCTGAGGAATTACAAGAAAATTATACTCCAGCTAAGCGTATTTAAGATATAAACACAGACTTCAACAAAGCGCAATTCACAATGTATAAAACAACATCAAAAGTTTGTTGAGCAGCAAATAAGACAACAGAGCCCTATCTCGGCTCTTTCTGTATGGCTAACATATGCACAAAATTGTTCGCAAATGCGCAAGACCAAATACAAAATGATAATTTTGAGCATGTTTTGCCTCACGCATCACAATCCTTGACCTGCAGCTAACCCAGAGAAATAGTAATACCAGGGACGGATCCAGAATTTTTCATAGGATGGGGTGCACCGATAAAGAATGGCGTAACAGACGGGTGGTGCAAACAAATATCAAACACAAACGAGAAATGAGTCCTATGAGCAGGCAATAACATAGTGTGAACTGCGGAAATACATGGCAAACCGTTCAGCAGATTTTATGTAACCGCAAAGGTTGTATTAGAAAGCCGCAGGTCAACTAAGGGAGAGAGGGAGGATGGTACGCTCTCCCTGCTTTCCTCCCCTAGATCGGTCCCTGAATACTTTTCATGTAATTTTTTTTCTCGAATAGTGTGCATCGGGGCTTAGTTCCTACCTGCCTTGCGGAGAGATCAATCCATAGGTCAAACTCGATTTTCCCTCGAGGCAATCCACAAATACTCGCAGCTTTGAAGCACCACACAGATGATATCTCGTGACAATTTCACCAAACGATGGCCAGACGTCTCCTTGTACCCAAACTGTCGGGGTTGTATCAGAAAAATGCTGGGAGCCACGGACTAGCTCCAACGTACGAAAAGCTGAATCTTCAAATACTACAGTGTAAACTCAAATTAAAAATTAGCTCAAAGTCAATATAGTTTAGGTGCATCGGCTTTGTAATTCCAATATAACTTTGTCACAAACTTCATAGGGTTCATAATCCTTAGCACATCTAAACCAACGAGTTGTAACTCAGTAAAACAGTGGTTGCAATGTAGAGACGAAATTGCGCACCAAATGGTTTAAGAAATTCACCTGGTCGCGTTCACTTAGTATAGGTAATCGCATGAGGCCGAGTAAAATTAAGGATTAATATCACGCGTGTTTTCGGAAGTTGCTGGAATTGCCCTCGTCGCTGCGCGACTCGGGCAATTTCTGCAACTTCCGAAAACACAAGTGATATTAATCCTTAATTTTACGAGGAACCATGTGATTACTTGTTTATAATATAAGGGGCAAAATGTTTTCTTACTGATCTCGCGCAAAACGGGACGCCATTGTTACAAAACAAACAGAAATTTCTTTACCTTGGCAGCCGTTGCTAAGCGATTTTCAGCCAATCATTTTCAAGTAATTTTGCCCGGGGCAATTACAAAAATTAAGAAAAAATGCCCTCTGTCTTGACCAATCACAATTCAGTAATTTTGCCCCTTATATGATAATCATTTCTTACAATCCGATCAAATTAATTTATTACCCCCTCTGCAAGGCGATCCGATAGCATTGTTCAACACAATAATAAGCAAAATGCAAATTAAAGTCGGGTGACGAAGGGAAAAACCCCTACTCAAAGATCAGCACAAGGGGCAAAGTGTATCACATGTCTGTCAAACTGAGACATAAACAAAGCTGCGCTTTTACATTTTCGCTGATTCTCGAAGCAGAATCTAACGAGAAGTAAATTTTCCTTCAAGTCATTTACCTTAACGTCCTAATTTAACGTAATTGATAATGAGTGCATCGAACTGTCCATGTAGCTCATTAACATCAGCGAAATCAGTTCCGATACTGCCTTGAAGGATCGAAAGTTTGTATGGCGTAATACAAAACAACAATAGAAGAAAAAAAATGGAAAAACAAATGTATATTCTTAGGAATTACGGCTCTCTAGCACATTTCGACCGAGCTTATGTCAAAATTTCGATGCAGAACACAACTTGTCTGACTTCCATGCGGAAAAGCTTGCACATATGCATACGGTTTAAATAAATAATTAAAAGTAAAAGTTGCGTGTAGTTCCTAAGATCAAAATGGGTTAATTCTTAACCGGCCAGTTTAGTCGTCCCTCTCTACACCAGATACAACTGAACGAACACTGGCTTCACATTAACAAGCTCACCTTGCTCCATTGTTTTGCTCCATTTGTTTTTGAATCGCTTTAGTTTGTGTTTCAACTTACCACAGCCGTCATGATGGCGGCTTCAGACTGCAACAAGCGACACTCTTCCCCAGATTGCTCTCTTTCTCGAGTGAAGGAAAGCTGATGCGAGCGCAATAGATGTGCACCGAATTTTATGGTTACAAAAGATAGCAAAAAATATTCAACCTTCCCCTCTGTTGCTGCTGAAGTGACAAATACTTAGATTTGATGGAGTAGCTCAAAAAGTGTTTCCTTTCAAATTCTCTGAAAAGAGCTACAGCTAGTGTGTTCCAAAGCAGAGCCAAACAGGTCTATCCGTGTACTTGAACAATTTTCTTTTCTCAAGAGCACTCCAGTTAAATTATGTCACGATCTTTCTGACGGTCGCAAGATCTATCTCGTTAAAGGAGACCTCTGGATATATCCAAAGTACATTGCAGATCTTTCTTTGGGCAAACTCGGCTATTAAATGGAAGTTGTAAAGTGAAATTATTTGCAACATTCAATAAATGTCGTTATGTAAATATTTACTCAGTGGTAATGAGATGCATTGGGTCACTAGAATCCCATCGTGCGATCAAGCTCACTAGACTGCCAAGGATAACCGAAGTATATCGCAAATCTGTCTTTGGATGAGCTCGCCTAATTCAGTAATGGAAACTGTAAAATAGAAACATTTGACATACAACCAACAATCAATGTCACTTTATTTTCTTCAGTGACCAAACTATAAACATTTAATTATACAGTATACAAAGTTCACAATATTTACATTCACTTACTCTTATTAAGGTGTACTGTTTCGTGCTTTGAAATTTACTATTTCCATTTTTTCATACTGTTTAATTTGCGTTTTCTTGCTATCAAGCTGGATAGATCTCTGTTAATGAAAAACAATTTTATAAAAACCAAAACTCCTGGACAAACAGCAAAATAGTAATAGACATGGCTGTTGATGAAAAAAAATTTTATGAAAAGCAAAACTCCTAGACAAACAGCAAAATACTACATGAGACATGTTTCAAGAGCGTTTTAATTACCTTCTGTTCTTTTCATTTTTTCTCATTTTTATCATTTTCTACGTTGTCTACGTTCTGTTTCGCAATAATATATTTTTATGAGAATATAATGGCTATTCTATTTTTTTTCGTAATTTTTTCCTCGATATTCTCCTGCACGTAATTGTTTCTTCAATATTCTCCAACACAATTCAGTACGATACACTATTTACAACACATAATCTACTAATAATGCATAAATTACAATAATCAATTCAAAATGTACACTTCCTGACTCAAAGCGAACTATTCTAAAATGATATCAACCTACAACTAATTTTGAACAAAAACAATTTTCTCACGATATATCTTATGTATATCTTATGTACATCTTTTCTTATGTTTACTTTAAAATCCCATCCAGAGGGTAACGTCACGATATGAATTTCTATAACGTCATTTGCGAGGGTATCATAGCACTTTAAGTTAAAATGCCCCAAAGTTAAAAAAGCAGAACCTGTTAAGAGCAAAAATGAAAATTTTTGGAGCAGACTTTATACCAAATTTGTGTACCTAAAATAAAAAATATAAAACCCTAAACAGATGGGAAAGACAACTACAGTAGTGTCTTAAACCTAGTTGATATGTGAGTTCAAAAAGAAAAATTAAGGGCCTAGAGCCCAGCCTTTTTTAATTTGGCCCAATCTAACTGAAGAAAGGATGAAGCATCCTTCCTTATTACGTAACATTCGCTTTCGCCGACATTGAACATTCAATAATTTTCTGTCCTAATTTCTAGCATAATAACAGTATAAACGACGCTATGACTAACAGTGAATCGCTCGGCTCAGTCCTCTCTCACAAGTACAGAAGTTTAGTCAAGGTATCCATAGGAGCGGGAACCTGGACAGATTTACGGCGCTCCACTACCAATCTAGTGACTTCCGTCAGCATGTCAAGGAAGTGATGACGATGATGATGTCCCCTGATCACTTCCACCAAAGCCTATTGCAATAATAATTGAGGGGAAAAATGTGGAAGCATCACAACCGTTAAACAGAAGGACGGGAGCTGGGTTGGCAAATAACGTGAATGTATCAGCCTAAGTATTTGGGATTAAAGGAGGGGCAACAAAATTGGAAAACTTGTGGAATACATAAATTTAAAATTATCTCAGATCGAGTCAGCCTAGTTTAATCAGTGCACAAATTTTCTTTTCATTTCGTCTTGTTTGTGTATCAAAGTGTCTCTTCAGTTAAAGCAATCAAGTTCTACCCGACAAGGTTGTATTTACGATAGCTTCAAGCTCTCTAAGCTCTTTGTACTGGAGCTGGTGCCTAACAATAGAGGACCAGAACAAACTAAAGAGACATGAAACAGGAATACCATGCAGCTTCAGGTTTTGCAATTTCTTACCTGTATAAACCAAGCGCCACGCTTTGGATCTCGACATGCTACGTAGCCCGGCGCAGCGGCAAAAGCCAAAACGAAGTCGGCTCCTGTTGGAAACACGCCCCTTGGGAGGGTGCAGTCAGGAATGAAAGCAGTATGACATGGCTGGGAGCCTATCTGTGCCTGTGATGACGTTCCAACCACCTGTGAATTAGTATCATTAAGAGGTGAGGACATTGAACACTTATCAGAGTCAACTAGACGTCCTCTGCATGCTTGGATGATGAATACTTTGGGCTTATCCTTAAGTGATGGACACTTGTCTTCAAGGTACTCGACCATCAGCTTCTTCACGGTTGTCTCCCCTTCGTCGACGCCAAGGATACAGTCACGATCTCCCCCATGCGACATAACGATGAACACGAACGCGTTATACCCGCTGTGATTTACAGCTCCAAATTTCTGCGCCACTTTTTCTAACTCGTGACTGGTCAAATCCCTTCTGATAACAACTTTAAAGGAAAGAGCCTTGAAGAGATGTTTAAGGTTTTGCTCGTCTTTTCCGGCTCCTGGTCGATTCAGATCCTGGTTTTTGAAGTGTAAGTTGTTCACGATGATACACAATCCGCGAGGACGCCGATTCATTTCATAACAATCTCTTTGAGTCACAGCTAAAAAAAATGGAAGATACAAGCCATTTTGTACGAATTCAAACTTGCTACCTGAGAGCCCCATAACTCATCTCAGACCAAGAGTTTTTGTTTCAGACTGACTCACCTACAGTGGCCAGAAACGGGTAAAGTTTATAATGGTATCAACTAACATATTTTTCTGTCCGTTTCTCGGGAGCAAAGCTCATTTACTCACACACTACAACAAGCAGATTGGTTTGGCAGGTTTTCAAACGAGTTTATCTGATTTAGGGCCTATTTACATGAAGGTGGGGGACCATACTTAGGTGAGGTAAGCCACCTGTAAATATAATCTCTTATTTTATCTTGATCACGTTTACATGATAGGTATGGTAAACCCGCCTTGATGGGTGGTTCAGACTGGCGGGTAGGGTAACCCTGTCAGCCGAGGTTGCAATTTGCCATGCAAACGTCATAAGTTGGGGCAACCCGCGCGTAGCCGGGGTCACGTTCGTGTTACATTTGTAAGCGCGCCAAAAATATCACTCCGGGATCCCGGGGCTCTAGGGTTGTATGTAAACACAGGCTATTTTTCCACTACAGCTTGGCGGGTTACCTCATCGTCATGTAAAACATGCCCAGGACCTTTAAGTAAACTAAAACAGTGGATAACGTTAAAGGCGCGCTTTGATTGGCTACTAAAACCCGAATATCCTTCGCTATTCCCCGGGCAACTCGCGCAGGATTTGCTTCCAAAAATATTGTAATCGTTGCATGAATATTTAAATTGAAATGATCTTTTTTTTTCGCTATACTATTTTACTACTTTAGCATAAATTCCTGTATATTAAAACATTAACTATTCGCGGCTCGGTAGATATCCACCATAGGGCACCTCTTCTTCGGTGAATACCGAAGTTGTTATATATCCCGAGTAACAGTGTTAGCAGAATTAAATACAACTTTTGCTCTCGCCTAGTAAATTGAAGTTTCGTTGAGCGCTGCAATGAAAATTCTCGTCAATTCAGGTATTAAAAAAATTGGAAATAGGAAAAACAGGAAAGGGAAGAAGCAGGCAACGATAAGAGCTGCCTAAGATAATTTCATATCTGTGATGGAATTTTAAACGGACAAACTAAGAATGATGGAACCCTTACCTGAAATGGTTGAGGCCGATGTCGGTGACAGACCTACAAAACAAAAAAATTTGGGAAGACTTTTTATTTTTTGCAACGAAGGGCGGGGGTGTGGTTGGAGGATTTTGCTGGTTGCGTCACGATAAGATTTACTTGATCCCCCTAAGGTGCTGTAATTTATTACGATCCTCCCTTTATTAGCAGTTAATTGGCAGTCAATTTTCAATAGTCCCCACTTTATGCTCTGCTGGCGATCGACAACTGATCCTACTATCTGTTCCTTCTGAAAATCGTCCAATTCAAATTAAGTTTTAACTTGAAAAACTAAAATAAACCTGTCAATTCGAAAATAATTGTTTTTAGGGAAATATTACCAAGATGAACCTTAGCTCTGAGTGTATGGGTCAGATACGGCACTTGAAGGTAGGATCGGTCATTTTGTCTGTCCACCATCCGTTTTTTCACTAAGGTTAAAATCTCGAGCAAGTCGTACAGGTGCTGATATCTTCTTACGACCTCGTCCAGCATCTGTGAATGATAAAGTTGGTCTTCTTTAAAAAGGTACCATCTCGCCTAAATCAATGTGCGCCGAGGGGAGAAACGGACGCAATCGAGACTTTGGAGCAGGTACACATCCCTAGCCTAACTTCTTAATTTTTTTAAAGCGCTTACAATTGAGTTTCGTAAACCCAAAACCAAATTGATCTCAGTACAAAGGAAGATATAATGTGGAACAAACGAGAACTCAGAGTACTGGCAAGTAAAAGACAAAAGGAGTTTAGAAATAACTGCAAAATCTGGACAGTCCCAGATTACGTACGACATTCAACTGAATATTTATTTGAGGAAAAAGACCACCACTAAAAACTGCAATCGTTTTTAGCGTTTGAAAGCAGGGTGAGCACAAACGGTTGTTTGCAATCAGAGGTACGCATAGTGAGCAATTTAGGCGTCTTCTCATTCTAGAAGTTTCTTTGAACCTGGCAAGCTTGTTACCTTCCTTCGATTGATACTGACCCGGACAAACATTGACTCTGGGACTCCGATGTTTTCGTCTGCTGGAGAGGTGGACTCCACGCAGAGAAGGAGAAAGTCAGCCTCTCCGGGGCACCTGTCTTTAGCACTAATAGAAGAGTAAGGAAACTTCTCGACGTCATTTTCTACACAGCTGCCATGGGCTTGGTTTGAACGCGGATCGTTGATAACGAACGATATCCGTGAAAATCGGTGAATGAAAAATAATTTGGGTTTAGCCTGTAGAGAGGGACACCTTGTTGTCGTATACTCCATCATAACATGTTCGAGGCACGCGTTCCTACCATCAGCACAATATATTTCATTGCCCTGACCAGAAATGGTCATGACAACAACAGCAAACATGTCGAAGTGACTGTGATCTTTCTCAGCAAATTCTTGGGCGACTGTATACATCTCAACCATGTTAAGACCTTTCCTGACTTCCACATGAAAGGACAAGTACTCGAATAGGTCGCTGAGCTTTTTCTCTTCCACCGTTAAATTTGGAACGTTGTTTATAAGAAGACAAATCCCACGTGAATGGCCCAACTCTGAAGTTTCTGTGGAAAAAAAAAAAGGAACATATACATCTCGAAAAGTATAAACACACAAGTAAAATAAGCTGGTTTGAAGATAAATATAGGAGGCCACTCTCTGTGTTTGGTTTGGTTATATGATATTTGTTCATTTTTACTCCATTTAGAGCTAAGAGATGAGTTTTACAAGATGCAAGGCAATGCAATACTAAAATACTATTCACCGAAGTGGAGATGGCTAATGAGGGATTATGACCGATTCGGGAAGCGGCGAAGTAAATATTCATCGCCAGCCACCTGCGATGGTGGCTGGCGTTGATAATAGAGCACAAAACAGCGAGATAATATAGCACAAAAAGATAATTTCAAACCATTCATTCCTGCAACGATTACAACAATACGGGCGCGTTGTCTGGAGTTAAAAATCAAATGATATTTGGGGTTTGAATGGCTCAACAGAGCGCACCTTCAAAGCTATCCACTTTTTTATTATGTTCTAATTAACAATTATTCCACGAGCACGCGTTGGATATGAGATGATAGATAGCCAACGAGGCGCGTAGCGCCGAGTTGGCTATAATCATCACATATCCAACAAGCGCTCGTGGAATAATTGTTTTATAAATAAAAATGCCCCCAAGATATTAGAAAAATCGTCTCGACTTTATTTTGTAAGAAGAAACTGGGTGTTACGAAGTACAGATATTAGATTAGGGTATATTGGCTCATATACCATAATGGCTAAGCGAATTAAAAGTCTTGAATTGCATTACCCAATGATCCAGTTTTTAATAAAAACGAATTTCACATGGCCGCGCGTGGATTACAATTTCATCGTATCAACACGAGGGCATGAATAATGGCAATTAAACTGAGGGGAGTGAATGCTCTGTTTAGGATTATTTGACGTCTTCTCTGCCAACAAGTGAGTTGAAATCTTTGCGTTCATGTTATTAGCAAATAGATCGCACCAATGGGGGCCAATCGTATTTAAAATGGATGGGATAAGTATGGCAAATTGCTCTCTACACATGTGCAGAATGCAAAAGTGTGCTTGTAGGTATTAGTATTATTTGTTTTATTTCAGTAACCAATGATAAGTATGTAGATCTTGGTATATATACCTGGGCTTCGGAAAATTTGCTTCTCTCTGAGGCAAGGTGCAATTGTACTAAGCACTGAAAGAAATATAGGGAGATTGACATATAATAAGAAAACTTCCATTAGACTAAGA